>NW_026000164.1:17312241-17326289 GCF_001458135.2 Marmota marmota marmota | reverse complement strand
TCCCTCCCTCCCTCTCTCAACATGTATTGAAGGCCTATTGTGTGCCAGCATTGCCAGTTCTGGAATGAAACTGAGTGTCCCTTACAGTTAAGTTACAGTCACTCTTATCCCATATTATTTGACTTGATTCACTGAGGGAATCATTTTTAATTTCATTGTAGAAATTTCCTTAGTCTCTGATTTCCCCGGGAGATTGTGTGTTAAGCAAGAAAAAAAAATTAAACATTTTCCTCCATCTTAGTGAGTTTGAGGGCTGATATACATCATTGAAGTTTGCTATTAACGTTTAAGTTAGTTAATTATGGCAAGCACATAGTCGACATGCTGTGATGATGGAAGAGAGAAAGAATAGCCCATCAGTCAGAGCGAGCTTTGAAATGATTTTGCCATAATCCAGGGATATTGAAATTGATGGGTCTCAGCCCATCAACCAACCAAATATAGCTCTTACTGAGGAACAGGATCTAGGTTTTAAGCATGCTAAAATCCAAAGGGGTGGGTGACACCATGTCGCGCTTGAATAAGGAATTATTTCTATCTATCTTCTACATTCCATACTTGTCAATGTCACTTGTCCATATTCACTACTCAGCCTGTGGCACCTTGTGTCTTTCTGACCATTCCAATGCTGACACTTTTGGCTTTGACCTGACACATTACCACCTGAGCCATGGATGGTCCTGTTGAGGTGCATTTCCATGGCCTAGACTCTGCTCCCACCCCAGGTCAGTCAGGGATGAGTCCAGCCACGATCCTGCAGATTTGGGATGAGTCCAGCCATGATCCTCCAGTGACTTTAAGAGCAGGGCCTCTTGTGGTCCCTGCTATGAGTTAAGTCACTCTCCTGTGGGTGGAAAGCATCCACCTGGTCAGATAACTGGGAACAGGTGGCAGAGCTTAAGGCCCCCTGACTTGACTGTTGAGGTCAGAAGCTGCTTTGAATCATTAACCATGTCTATCAGCAAACAGCCAGAAGACATTTTAGAACAAGTCGGTGGAAGACCCACTTCCCAACACCAATCTCCTGATTCCTCCCTTTCCTCTTCCTCCTGTCACTTTGTTTCATGCAAATGAGCGCATACAGAACTTCCCTAATTGCCCAAGAATCTGAAGCTGAACTCAGTGCCGCGGTAGGAGAGATTTATGACCCACTCCTGCCTGCAGGTCAGCAGCATGGGAGCCCCATAATGGTCATTTTCCAGTCAGAAAAGATTTTTAGGTTCCCTTTACCAACCTGCTCTCAGCGTCGCCCTCCATCTTGATGAAGGCCTGTCTTTGCCTTCATCCGCGTAACAGTTTGTCTCCCTAATAAGAGCTTCAGCAGCCTTAAGCAGTTAATTTTTCCAACCTGACCTCTTCTAGCTATGGTTCTTTCCTTAAATGACTGTGTATCATTTCCTCTGAATAAAACTGAATATTAAAGAACATAGAGAGGCTTCAGAATGAACAGGATGACAGGATTTCATCTGCAGAGGCAGAGGGTGTTAAAATGTTCTACAGTTGTGCACCAAGGAAATTTCTTTCCCCTTACACCTCTGGGAAGCTTTCAGTGCCACGTTTAGCACATATTTACACTCTCACAGCTCCTAGATGGGTATCTCATCTCCTCTCAAAACAAAGTCAGCCGGATTGGACCACCTTCTCTGTCTGAACCTATTACATCGTATTTATTTCCCAGCTGCTAGAGATTCAGGTAATAGTTATTTATGTAGGAATTTGGCAAATGTCAGACAAACCCAGTGATGCTTGTAGAGTCCCGTTCGCAAAGGATGACAGCTAAAGGGTTGCGAGACTATTTCCCAATGTTTTCTCCGAGGATGACCCTGTTTGAGGCTTTAGGTAAAAAGGCCTTGCAATGTCTGCTCTGGAGGGAAACAGTGAGACCAGATGTTGTACTGAATGCTAAGTACTCCAGGAAGTAGAGTAGATTATATCAATAGTAACATATTTGCTCCACCAACTCGAGGCGCAAATATGTTCAGTTCTTTTGTTTTTCTCATTAGTGTTTGCCCGACAGCAAAACTTTCCCATGTACCTGTTGGCAGAAAGCCCAGGAACTTTCTCTTGAGGTCCACCCTAATGTCTTCAACTGTCAGTGGATGCCAAAGGCTTAATTCCTGGGGACAGTGTTGACAATGGTGGTGACAGTCCTTCCAGAGGGACGGTTTACCAGTTCAAAACCACCTAGGAGCTAGCTCGAAGGGGTTTCCGCGACCTTTGTGTGAGGGCCAGGCCTTCCCCTGAGTTCCCCCTCCACACCCTTCCTCTGTGTTTTCCGTTCGGGGCTGCCTTGTGTCTCTGTCAATTTGTTCACTTTTTCTCAGAGAACTTATCCCAAGACAATTGATTGTGAGTGGCATCGTCATACCGCCTCTTAGCCACAGGTCACCCCTCTCCAGTCTGCCGGTGTTCTGCTCAAGCGAGTCTAAGTAAGAACGGTCTCTCCAGGAAAGATGTCACTTTAAGCACCACTGTGGATGGCCGCTGTGTTCTCTCTGCCTTGCTAGGCACACTGTTCTCAGCACATCACTTCCTAATGCTCATTTCTTAGTTTATAAAGCAAATGTTGACTGAAAAGTTTCCCTAAAGTAGCCCAGATGTGCACACCCACGGGTTATGACAAACAACAAGATGCTCACATTTTTTTAACACCCCAGATCACTACACCACAGAGCCCCACTTGCCCAATCTCCTCAAGATCCCCATGGTTTCTCCGGGGAGGGCCCCTCATTGCTTCTGCCAGCAGCCAGGAGAGAACAATTCAGATGCCCCTGAAGCCAGTCAGTGGGCAGCAGAGGATGTCTTGGGTCCCCATCAGACACCTTGCCATCGGGCCAAGTGGAATGTCAGGCGGCAGCAGCCACACTGCCTATCTCAGAGGGGTCCCACTCTTTGAGTTTACAGCCATTTTCATCGTGGAGGTCCCATAGAGCTGGGAAGGACAGGTGAGAAGCTAAATTTAACTCATGGGCTCTACCTCAAACCAGCACTTTCTTCTGACAGCCAAGCTGCTCATGCTAAGTCCAGGCCATCAGCCCAGATTTTGTCCTCTTTCACAATGGTCTCCTCTCAGGGACCCTATTCTGCAATCTGCCTTTAGGCTGCAGGACTAGCCTACCTTGTAAAGTAGGACTCATCTGTCATGCATATCTTCATCCCATTTACTCTTAGGATATTCCCAGATAAGGTGTAATGTTTTCTCCCCAGTTGGCTGTTTGGCCTCTTATATCTGATCGCAAATAGATCAAGGATGGAGGTGAAAATCACCTTTCTACCTACCTGGCAATAGCCAAGACCCACACCTAATTCCTCCGGCCAGCCATAATTCCTGCCAAGCCAAGGCAAAAATAGTCTTTTATATCCACGTATGATCACAGTGGTACTTTTTATTCACATTGCTCTTTGTATTAATTTTATATTGCTGCTGTAACAAATTACCCCAAATTTAGTGGCTTAGAACAACACCAAAAATTTAGAACAAGAATTTAGACCTCATTATCTTATAGTTCTGCAGATCAGAAGTTCAAAATCAGTGTCACTAGCTAAAGTCAAGATGCCTGTAGAGCTAGTTGCTTCTGGAGGCTCTCAGGGAAGAATCTTCTGCCTATCTTTTTCAGTATCTAGAGGCTGTCCCCACTTTTAGCTCATGACCCCTTCCTCATATCACTTCAACCTCTTGCTCCTGTCATCACGTCTACAGCTCACTCTGATCTCCTGCCACCAGAGCTCTCATGAGGACACTTGCAATCACATCAGGCAGATTATCCAGGATAATCTCCTTATCTTGGGGTACTTAATCACATTTTCAAAGATGCTTTTGCCATATTAGGTAACATATAAGGGAACATATTCACATACAAAAGGTTCACAAATTCCAGGGATTAGGATGTGAATATCCTGGGAGAGGGCATTATTCAGTCTACCAAACTCATCATATTTTTTTAAAAAACTGTTTTAGTTAAATTATTTCATGTAATGCTTAAGACAACATTGAGAACAGGTTATTGTCATTTCTATTTTGTGAAAGAGTAAATTATATAGGCAAAGACTGTACTGTCCAATATGATAGCCATGGTCACATGTGACTCTTGAATGCTTAAAATGTGACAAGTCCAACCTGAAGTATACTGTAAGTATAAAACTCCCACAATGGATTTTTTTTATTTTTGGTTGGGGGAGTACTGGGGATTAAACTCAGGGGCACTTGACCACTGAGCCACATCCCCAGCCCTATTTTGTATGTTATTTAGAGATAGTGTCTCACTGAGTTGCTTAGTGCCTTTTGCTGAGGCTGGCTTTGAACTCATGATCCTCCTGCCTTAGCCTTCTGAGCTGCTAGGATTGAGGTGTGCACCACCTAACCCAACACACTCACAATGGATTTTATTTATTTATTTACTTTGAAATTGAGGATTGAACTCAGGGGTGCTCAACCACTGAGTCACATCCCCAGCCCTCTTTTATGTTTTATTTAGAGACAGGGTCTTGTTGAATTGCTAAATGCTTTGCTAAATTGCTGAGGCTGACTTTGAACTCATAATCCTACTGCCTCAGCCTCTCAAGCTGCTGGGATTACAGGCATGTGCTACCATGCCCAGCTTACAATGGATTTTGATGGTGTTTTACAAAAGGAAGACTGTAGAATACCTCTTTAGTAATTTTAAAAATATTAATTACATATTGAAATGATAATATTTTGCTGTATTAAAAATGTAATTACATTATTTTTACCTGTTTTCCTAAAAATGTGATTGCTAGAAAATGGAAAATTGCACATGTAGGGTGGAGGTATAGCTCAGTGGCAGAACACTTACTTAGAATGTGTGAGGCCCTGAGTTCCATCTCCAGCACCACAAAAGCAACAGCAAAAAAATTACATTTCTATTGTATTCTATTTTATTGTATTAGTTTTATATTGCTGCTATAATAAATTACCCCAAGTTTAGTGGCTTAGAACAACACCAAAAATTTAGAATAAGAAGTTAGACCTTATTATCTCATAGTTCTGCAGATCAGAAGTTCAAAATCAGTGTCACTAGCTAAAGTCAAGTTGCCTGCAGTCAAGTTGCTTCTATTTATATCAATAGTTACATATTTGCTCCAACAACTCAAGGTGCAAATATGTTCAGTCCTTTTGTTTTTCTCATTATTATTTGCCCTACAGCAAAACTCTCCCATGTACCTGTTGGCAGAAAGCCCAGGAACTTTCTCTTGAGGTTCACCCTAATATCTTCAACTGTCAATGAATGCCAAAGGCTTAATTCCTGGGGAAAGTGTTGACAATGTTGGTGACAGTCCTTCCAGAGGGCCAGTTTACCAATTCACAATTGCCTATATTTCTGTATTTCTATTTCTCTTTCACAGCACTGGATTAAGGTCATGCATTTGGTAAATGGCCAACCAGGGGGTGTTGGGGTTATGGCTTAGCCGTAGAGCTCTTGCCTCACAAGTGTGAGGCACTGGGTTCAATCCTTAGCACCATAAAAAATAAATAAATAAATAGGTAAACTAAATAAAGGCATGTTGTGTCCATCTACAACTAAAAAAGGTACTAAAAAAATGGCCAACCAGTCTTCTAAACCCGCTTCAAGTGTCCTACATTCCATGGAATAGTAGAAAAACTGCGGGCTTTGGAGTTTAAGGGAGCTAGCTTCAAATTTTCAGGATTTGAATTACAGATGTTTATAAATGTCTCTAAGTTTCAATTTTCAAATCTCAAAAAGAGAATAATAGCACTCATATTATAGGATTATTGTGAATATAAAATTGACAGCCTATGTAGAGGATTCAGCAATGGAAACTAGAACTGGTGATTAATGACAATTCCCTTCCTATGTTGTCATTTGTCTATAAAAACAACCACCATACACAAATGAGTAAGTAACAATTTTAAAGGTTAACAATTACAGGGAAATGTCACACTTACAGAAACCTTGTCTCATCTGTATTAAAGTAGAAAAATCTACAATTCTTTCAACTAACTTTTACAGTTTTCATTCCAGGTACCTATTGGATGATTTCTGTCCATAATATTTGGATCTCAAGGTTAGTTACCAACATGGATGATGGTAGATAGCAGAAAGGAAGTCAGACTTTCTGGGACCAATTGTGCTAATAAGAAAACTCCAAAGGATTGGCACTTACTTCTATTCATCAGAAGTTTGTCTTGAGTGAAATATTGCAGACTCATGAAGGATAAACCTTTGCTTCCATATGTCCTCTACTGGTAACATAAACACAGACCTGTTGCATGATACTCTGCTTAGAAAGTAGCCATTTCACCTACTGCTGGGTATAGCAAATTGCATTTGGTTGGAAACACAAAAATGCCCTGGTGATATAAGTTCAGGAAACTCTGGGTTGAACATCAGGAATCAGGATGGAGTGTGCAAATTCCCAAACTTATTTGGCCGAGGAAAATCCTTTTTCTCCTGACTGAACATGGAACTGCTATAAAGTAATATTGAATTCTTACTCTGGGGAAGCACACTTCAGGAAATGTTGATCTATGTAAATAGAATTTTTGTCCTCTGCCCCAGCTCTGAAAATCATCTCTCAAGTCAAGACCTAGATATTTTGTTGGGTGGACTTCAGGTCAAGTTAGTTACTCCTCTGTCCATGAACCACTGTCCATGTTGGTTGGATTTGTTTTTCAAATCCTGAAACTCAAAGAAGTGCTTTCATGACTGTGTTCTCCCTAGGACCTCCTTTCTGCCTATTTATTGATTTATAAGATAATCAAGTTCCCAGAGGAGAAATAACAGAATACAGAACAAAGGAGTTCCTCGTTTTGAAAGACTAATTAATATGACAAGTTACTTGAGTGGACTTTGAATCTAAAAGAGATGATTTTATTTTAATAACATGAGAAACTGGAATGCAAATTTCCTCTTGCTGTAACAACCATGCTGACATTGCCAGTCTTTTACTTCTCATAGCTTATACCACGTGGCCATTTGTCCTTTATTGAAATGAATAATGTCAATCTAATCCTACTCTGACTTCATCAGCACCCTCAAGTGGGTCCTAAGGAGAGGGAAGGAGAGATCCCCTACCCTCTCAGTAGCATCTTTATAGTTACTTTTCTATTCCCTGCAACTCATACTAGACATTGATGCAACTTTTAGATGTGTTGCATGCTGTCAGCTGGAGCATCATTTTCTCTGATGATGGCATGATTTTACTCTCTATAGTAATCATTTTAGAAAACAAATAATCCCATTGGTTAACTATTATCAACCTAAGATCAATTGTGCTAAATTTAAAATGGTCACCGTGGGCAGATGGGCTCCAACTTCCAAGCTCAACAACTTTCTTATTTCATTAGTCATCAGGAGATATTTATCCAAAGTTGCTTCCTGAAAAAAGTGAGGCACTGAGAAAAACTCACAGGGTTTTAGGTGAACCCACCAGGGTCTTGCTTAGACCCATCATCTAAGCAAGAATATAAATCAGGTTCTTTAGTTTCATCATAAAACTTCAGCTTAGCCATTAGCACAATATACTGAAGCATATGAATCTCTTCTGTCAAGAATGTGGAATATATATGTCTTAGGTTCAACTTACCTGCTCTTCATTGTCTTTAATTACCTACCTGAGACAACTGATCATTGAAAGGAAGCTTCAAGGCATAGCTGAAGATGTATTCTTCCTAGCCTAAATTCTCTTCTAGACTAAATTCTATTCTCATACTAAGTAAAAAACAAAACAAAACAAAACACCACCATCAACATAAACCTAGCAAATAGGGGTTGGGGTTGTGGCTCAGTGGCAGAACACTTGCCTAGCATTTGAGGCACTGGGTTTGATTCTCAGCACCTCATATAAATGAAATATAGATCCATCAGCAACTTAAAAAGAATTTAAAAAATTTTTTAAAAACTAGCAAATAATACACTTGTGATAGGCTTCTATTAGCTACCTATGAAGAAATTTTAACAAACCACTACAAATCTGCTTAACTTTCTTCCATTGGCATTTGTATTTGAGAAAGTTCTAGATAAAAGTGTTCCTATATCTCAAATAAAATCAAAGATAATAAATCCACCATATTTGTCAAATCTCTCCATGACACATAGATTCATTTTAGAACATAATAATAGGAAAAATGTCTTCTAAGTTGGGATAATTAATTGCACAGGTAATGAAGACTATCTCAGTGATCATATCTCTTTTTTATCTTGGCTTCCAGAGTGCTTGGTGATATGTTTTGGGATCAATTGCTATAATTTTGCTAGACCTAAGTTTTTATGACATTATTGCAAACCACCTAGGGGTTAGCTCTTATTCTCTTTCTATCTTTTAGTGTTTTATTCTTTGTTATAAATCATTTAAAATCTTTTGGGACAGTACATAAAATCAAAATACTAAGTAAATAAGCCACACATAATGTTTATACCAGCCTCCTGGTAACATGATATAGTTACAGGTAGAGAGAGAATGCCCTGCTACAGAAAAAGGGAAAAAAAAGGCAGAGAGGGGAAGAGTAGTTTTGCTAGGAAGAAAAGCGGGAAGAAATAATCTGCTCTGTGCAGCCCACTTATTTACCAAAGGGGATTAGGATTTGCACCCCATCTGAAAGCAGCAGATCACCAACTGTTGCTTGGACAAACTGTTAGTAACATTTTGTCAAAAAGAAAGACCATGTTAGTGACTGACTAATTTAAGAAGAAATGATAAAGGTTATCTCTATGCACAGTTTTTAAATGGAGCATGTTTTGTTTGCTTATAGGGAGAAGCGTTTTTCTTTTTTATCTTTCTTCATTCACTCAATGGTTTCTTCCTGGGTTTGTCATTTCTGACACTTTTTTTGGTGTGTGTGGGGGTGGTACCAGGGATTGAACTCAGGGGCACTTGACCACTGAGCCACATCCCCAGCGCTATTTTGTATTTTATTTAGAGACAGAGTGTCACCAAGTTGCTTAGTGCCTCATTTTTGATGAGGCTGGCTTTGAAATCATGATCCTCCTGCCTCAGCCTCCCAAGACGCTGGGTTTACAGGCATGTGCCATCATGCCCGGCTCTTTTCTGACACTTGAGAGACCATGAGCACACCCGTACTCAGCAGAGATCCCTCTGTTCAGTTCATCAGACACAGCACTGCCTTCTCTGGCCAGACCCCTCTCTCTGACTTGTAATTCCCAGGCCACAGTGGATTGGCAGGATGGCCCTGGTGTCCCTTAGATGATTTCAGCTGCAAAGTTGGACTGTTGCCAGTCAACAGACTGGATGTCAGGCTCAGCTGTATCAGCCAAAGAGATTGATCCTTTTTAAATAAAATCTGTTTGGGTGAATAGTACAACGCCCTGGGTGTTGTGACAGGGAAGGGTCATACTAGTAGGGAAAAATCCGATCACAATCACAGGGGAATTCACATGGCAGCTCTAGACTTCACTAAGAAAGGGATCTTGGAGATAAGTTTGGAGGAAAAGATTGCAATAAAGTAAAAAAAAAAAATTCATCTAACAAGCCAACTGACTTTGTAATAGAGTCATAATATTATAGAATTGAAATGATACCCACAGTAATCAAATTCAGGTTATATTAAGTGACAGACTGTGAAACACCTTGAAATTGGATGCAATATTGTGTGGGTATGTGCAAATGTTCATTCTCCTGGAAAAAGGAGTCATATTTTCATCAAATTTCCCAAGAGGTCAACAATAAAAAAAAAAAAAAGGTCCAGAACCTCTTGCTGATCTAATCCAATACCTTCATTTCCTCCAGACCATCCAATCATAACTAACTCAAGTTGCTGAGCTAACGCAGAGCTGCCAGGTGAGGGATTAGGGAAGATCAATCACAGGAAGGGAACTTTTCTAATAAGATTTTCTTTGAAAGTCCTGTAGCTTGCAGGGCTAAAAACACCCTAAAAGGACTAAGAAGGGACCCAAGCCAGCTAGAACTCTACACAGGTTTCTAGTCAAAATATTTCAGGGATGATCTTTTCTGTGATCATTCTGTGTGTTTAGGAGTATCATTTTCCCCAGTGGTAATGCATCATTTGTAGTAGAGAAGCCTGCAAGTAGGAGACGTCAGTATTGGCTGGAACAAAAGCCTGCATTCTTTCGAACCCTCCACTCACCAAGAACACATGAAGAACTCCACACTGGGCAGCTTCTTTTTTTTTATTGGTTGTTCAAAACATTACAAAGCTCTTGACATATCATATTTCATACATTAGATTCAAGTGGGTTATGAACTCCCATTTTTACCCCAAATACAGATTGCAGAATCACATCGGTTACACATCCACATTTTTACATAATGCCATATTAGTAACTGTTGTATTCTGCTACCTTTCCTATCCTCTACTATCCCCCCTCCCCTCCCCTCCCATCTTCTCTCTCTACCCCATCTACTGTTGGGCAGCTTCTTGATTCTCATGATGCCACTAAGCATCGCCTCGGCTTCTTCACAGTCATCGACTTCCAAGACCACATCCCTAGATACTATCACCATCCAGAAATCCTCCATTGCAGAAAAGTTTCATTCATTCCAAATACTTGTCCCTGACAACTTTCATTCTCCCATTATTCCTTTCACTCGAGTGACCACTTGGACACCCACCTATTTCCCTTTTATTTCCCCAACATCTGGCAACTCCTGTCCCCTGTCTTCACGGCTTTCTCTTTCCTCAACACTCCTGTCTCGTTTTCTGTCCTATCCAACCACCGGGCTCAGCAGCATTTCTTGGCTAATTCACTGCATGTATTCTTTGCTTTTGGCCTGGACCACTGATGGCCTCCAATCTCTGCTAAATCTCAACAACTGCCAGCAATCCACACTCTCCCCTTTCCTCTTCTCTATGGCAGCTCCATCAAACCTCCAGACCCTCAAGTCTCCAACTCTCCCCCCTACATTCAACAGATGACCTTATCTCTACAAAGAAAATAAAGGTGGTAGACCAGAAAGGTATCCATCTCTTGCTCTGCACTGGATTTTCTTCCTTCCCTTCTGACCCAGTGAAGAGATGCTTCTCCTTATGTGAAAGGCTAATAATCTTCCTTTGTTCTGGATCCATTCCTTCCACCTGTGTTGGGATCACATTCCATTTACTATGTGTGCTCTTTTGGCAGCATCAATCTCTCCTGTTGTACTTGATCCTTAACAACATCTCCAAACAGGAAGGAAGGAAGGAAGGAAGGAAGGATCTCTGCATTCTCCTTCNAGGGAGGGAGGGAGGGAGGAAGGAGGGAAGGAAGGAAAGGAACACTGTACCTCAGATATAACAGTAGCATCTTCACCCAATGTCAAGCTTGTCATCAAAGTAAGATGGTCTGTGGCTCCTAATGCAATATAATTGGAGGTCGGTGGGATCGCTTCTGCAGTGTTCTTAAAAGACGTATATGACCTGAACCGTACGACAGAGATATGGTCGGATAAATTCAGCATGTAGATGTTCTGATTGAAAGTTAATCTAGACACTAAAGGATTTTATTACATGGACACAGAGCCAAGCATTGGTGGAAACTAGAATGTGTCATGTGAACCTTGTCTGGATCCTAGATCAAAGAAAAAAGTAAGTTAGAGGACATTTTCAGGATGGTTGAGGAAATACAAGTATAGATTGAATATTGGATGAAGTTATTGAATTAATGTTGATTTTCTTAGATCAGAAACAGAATGTTCTTGTTCATGAAATACATGTGCTTGCAGTGTTAGGGGAAGGGCACCTTTGGATGCTTTGAGATTCTCTGGAAGGGTAGTGAGACGAAGTGGGTGAATTTGGATGCATTCATCATTTTAACTTTTCGGTGGATTTGAACATATTTGAAAGAAAATGTCTCTGTATATTCTATTTTTTATCTCCTTTTCCCAAAAATTTGATAAATTATCCAAATGCATTATCTTTACATACTCATTTCTCATTCACTCTTCATTCCAACATAGTCTGGTTTCTTCCTTTGACACCACTGAAATTGCTTGCATTGAGGTCAACTATAACAACTTTGTTGCTAAAACCAATTTGTGTGTACTTTGATCTATTTTCTGGTTCACAAAATCACTCTTCAACTGTGTCCAATTTAATGCTAAACTTATCCAATGGGTCTTAAATTTAAGTTATGTTTTAGTTTCTGAAAGTTCTGTTTTCATTTCTAGAAGTTTGAATCTACTTTTTTTTTTTTTGGCTTAATAATTTTGCAAGTGTATTTTAATGGGTAGAAGCATACTACCTTTACTTTTTAAGATATTGTAATAGTTTTATTGAGGGATAATTGATATACAAAACTACACATATTTAAAATATATAATTTTAAAACTTTGCTATATCTATACCTATGAAGCCACAGACATAGTCAAGATAAGAAACATCTATACCCTCAAAAATTTTTGGCATCCTTTTGTAACCCCTCCCTAGCCCTTTGTGCCGGCCCACAAGTTCCCAGGCAAGTACTAATCTGCTTTCTATCACTATAGATTAGTTTGAATTTCCTACAATTTTAAATAATAAGGTCATATGGCATATACTATTTTTATGACTTTTTTCACTTAGTATAATAATCGTGATATCTGTTATTTCATGTATCAATAGTTAATTCCTTTTTGTTGCTGAATAGTATTCCACTGGATAGATGTACTACAATTTAATCATTCAGCCATTGAAGAACATTTGGGGTTTTTCCAGCTTGGGACTATTGAAAACAAATATGCTATTATACATTTGTGTTCATGTCTTTGTATAGACAAACAGTTTCATTTTTCTTTAGTAAATTCCTAGGAGCCAATGGTTGAGTCATATTGTATATTTAACTATTTAAGAAACTCCTAAATTTTTTTCCAATGGAGTTCTATCATTTTACATTCCCACCAGAAGTATGTGTAGTATGCTTGTCCCAATTATTCCACAACCTTTCCAACACTTGGTATAATCATTCTTTTCATTTTAGCCATTAGTAGGTTATGTGGCCATGTCTCATTATAATTTTAACTTGCATTTCCTATTGATGTTGAACATTTTTCCTGTGGTTATTTGCCATCTGTATATATTCTATGGTTAAGTAGTTTCTCAAATCTTTATATTTTTAAAGGTAATTGTGGGTTTTTTTTATTTTTTGAGTTTTTTCATTGAGTTTTGAGAATTCTTTGTATCTTCTGGATTTAAGTTCTTGATTAGATATGTGATTTTCAAATATATTATCACTTCTGTAGATAGCTTATTAGCTTATTTTTCATTCTTTTAATGGTGTCTTTCAAAGTTTTAAATTTTGATGAAAACGAATATATTCATATTTTTCATTTTTGATGTTGTATCCAAAAAAATTAAGGTCACAGATATTTTTTCTAAGCTTTATTCTAGAAGTTTTACACTTAGATCTAAAATCTATTTTGAGTTCATTTTTAAATGATATAAATTATGAAGCAGGGAGGAATCCAACATGGCGGCGGGCACGGAGAGATCAAGTCTCTGACCTCTCCAGCTGCGCGGGCTTAGGGAGTCATAAATTGTCTAAATGCTGTTTGCTCAGGATCACTAGGCAATGCTGAGCTGATGTGGATCTGGGGCGAACAGTCTGGGCCCCTCAGAACACACACACGGAGCCCGGATCGGCTGCATTCAAACTCTGGTTCGCCTGCTTCTCATGACTCAGCACTAACGATCCCGCTGAAATAACTGGTCGGCCTGTCTGAACTTACAGAGGTAAAAGCCAACCGAGCCTGCATAGGCAGTGGCCACAGGTTTGAAACGGGGCTTGGGAGAGACAGTCAGGACCCACCCATTGCATTGGTCACCCGGCAAAGGGAACGAACGGTCACCATTTGCACGGGATACCACCATGGCAGAGAACTGACGTCACGGGCGGAGGAGATAACTTCATTGAAACCAGCGTGACAGCATGAAATAAATTTATAAGAGTAAACAGTAACTCAGCAGTCAAACAGAACAAGAAGTAACATGAGCAGCATAAAAAAGCAAGGAAGAAAAGGAGTACAAACAATGAAGGACAGCCTAAATATTCAGGAGGACCTAGAGTCAGCAGAAAAATGGTCATATAAAGAACTCAAGGAATACCTTAGACAGATGGAATGGAACCTTAAAGAAGATA
>NW_026000164.1:17290230-17309376 GCF_001458135.2 Marmota marmota marmota | reverse complement strand
CAAATACCAAATGTCTTCTTTGATATAATGAGAGCAACTAAGAACAGAGCAGGGAGGAAGAGCAGGAAGAAAAGATTAACATTAAACAGAGTCATGAGGTGGGAGGGAAAGGGAGAGAAAAGGGAAATTGCATGGTAACGGAGGGAGACCCTCATTGTTATACAAAATTACATATAAGAGGTTGTGAGGGGAATGGGAAAATAAACAAGGAGAGAAATGAATTACAGTAGATGGGGTAGAGAGAGAAGATGGGAGGGGAGGGGAGGGGGGATAGTAGAGGATAGGAAAGGTAGCAGAATACATCAGTTACTAATAGGGCATTATGTAAAAATGTGGATGTGTAACCAATGTGATTCTGCAATCTGTATTTGGGGTAAAATTGGGAGTTCATAACCAACTTGAATCTAATGTATGAAATATGATATGTCAAGAGCTTTGTAATGTTTTGAACAACCAATAAAAAAAATTATGAAGCACGGTTTATTTTTGCATATATTTGTCCAATTGTTCCTATAACATTAGTTAAAAGACTATACTTGCTCCATTGGATTGATTTTTACCTTTAGTGGAAAACCAGTGGACCATGTATGTGTGCATCTATTTCTGGAATCTCTATTCTGTTCAATTGATCTATTTTTCTATCTTTAGCCAATGCCACACTATCTTAATTACAGCATTTTTTGTAATAAATGTTGAATCAGATAGCATAAATACAAATTGGAACATATTATCTCTTTTAGTCTACTCTTGTTCCTGTCTTCTTTATCTCATTGAATGGTGGTATCTTCATTCATGACAGGAACCAGAACATCATCTTGGAATCTTGAACTTTACTTTCTTCATCTTCTACATTTTATCCATCACTGAAAATACTTCTGGACCACACTTTTAAAAAATTATATATTCAATATCTTCTCTCTCTCTCTCTCTCTCTCTCTCTCTCTCTCTCTTCCTCTGTTTCTGCTTCCCTTCCATCAGGTTAATTTCTGCTCTTTCTTCATGCTTCAGTTGAGATATCTTATCTTCCCTGAATCCATCACACCTGAGTTAAATCTTTTTCATATTTGCTCCCAGAGGAACAGATATTTTACTGCATCATAGAATATTATCATTATGCATATTCATAAAAGGTTCTATGGAAGCAGGAAGTAGAACTATCTTGTTGACCATTGTCTTTCTAGCATCTAGTGACACATAGTGGGTGCTTAATAAGTATTGCATACTCTGCTCAACATGATTTAAACTGTGAGAGTGAATTTGAAAGCAACATTAATGTTTCAAATTCATTAGTCTATGTTAATATTTTTAAAACTCTTTAGAACAGTTTGACTTAACACGTTTCAAAAAGGTTCATTTCATTTTATATAGGGAGTGACTTTGAAATAAATTGAAGTTTTCATTGGTGCTTCTCAAACTTCAGTGTGGACAGAATCACTTGAAGAATTTCTTTAAATTTCAAATGTTTGGGCCCTGTTTCAAGAGTTTCTGATTCGGTATATCTGGGAACGAAACAAGGTACCTGCAATTTGATAAGTATTATATTTCCAAGGTCACCTATCTGCCATAATAAGTAACCATCAAACCTCATATGGTTAACACACATGTAAGATTCATTTCTGAATCCAAATGAATTTGTATCCTTCTGCTGAGATCCAGAACCCAAACTGCTAACCTTTCATTTTCTAGAGAACTGGAGTCCCCGTGGAAAAACCTATCTCCACCCAAGAAATGAAGGAATATTGAGAATGCGAAGTCCATAGTATGTGAGATGTTTGATAGACTTTACAGGCTATGATGTCAGTGACCGTAATGTGTCCAGAGCTGAACTCAACCAAGAAGTCACACCTATGGGTCAGTTGGGAGGGGGCCTCTTATCATGCTCAATGCAGCAGAAGAGGCCTGGCTACTCATCAGCACTAACATTCCCTGTTTCTCGCTCCCTTTGCTTCAGCTGCCCTAACTTATGGGCAATAGTTGGAAGACGTTCTGGTATATGACAAAACACAGTTCATTTCTTACAGATTCTAAACATTATCATTGATAGCATAGTTAATTATTCTAACACTTGATTTGGAGATGTCTCTAATTCTTATTTTATAGTCAGTTAACGTGTCAGATATAGCTCCAGAGGCTGTCTTAGGATGAAAGTTGTCTTCATAGCTTCCATCAACTCTTGGCTACTGCTTATACTTAAAGATTATAATTTCTGGGGCTGCGGATGTGGCTCAAGCGGTAGCACACTCGGCTGGCATGCGTGCGGCCCGGGTTCGATCCTCAGAACCACATACAAAGATGTTGTGTCCGCTGAAAACTAAAAAATAAATATTAAAAATTCTCTCTCTCTCTCTCCCTCTCACTCTCTCTTTAAAATATATATATATATATATATATATATATATTTTTTTTAAAGATTATAATTTCTGGGCTGGCACCACATAAAAAAATAAAATAAAATAAAGGTACTGTGCCTATATACAACTAAAAAAATATTTTTTAAAAGATTATCATTTCAATGACTCTCCCTTTTCATTGCTGCCGCTGAAGTAGTTCCTTGGAAGTTTCAGGTCTTACAATCAATTCTCCCCTTGCAGCAGGAAAGAAGAGTATGACCAGGTAAGGCTTTTCAGCCCTTCAAAAGAACCTCTTGGTAATTAATTCTATTCTTAGGTTTCTCTTCACTTGAATGCTTTTACATCTTTGTGTTTTATTTTTTTTTTATGTGAGAGCTCACTCTAAGTTATAACCGTTTGATCAATATTTTATTTCGCACATAAATGATTTTCTTTAGTAACTTCTCAGCAACTTACAACTTTTATAAGCTGCCTTCTTAAGTAAACTGCTTTCTGAGGAAGATTACATAAAAAAGTAGTTTGTCAAGATTATAAGTTGTGAAAGAGTCCTCATTAAAATTATTGGCTGTGGGGCTGGGGCTGGGGCTGGGGCTCAGCGGTAGAGCGCTGGCCTTGCACATGCAAGACCCTGGGTTCGATCCTCAGCACCATATAAAATAAATAAGTAAACTAAAGGTATTGTGTCCAACCACAACTAAAAAATAAATATTTTTAAAAATTACTGGCTGCGAACAGTGATTTTACCTACAAAATTCAGCATTTAAACACCCCCCAAAAATGTTTAGAGGAAATTTTAAAAGTATTTTTCCAGGATTCAATTACTGTAGTAATTATTTGTGTTTTTTTCACCTTTTTGAAACTTATTTTTTATTCTAATTTGTTATATATGACAGCAGAATGCATTACAATTCACATTACACATATACAACACAATTTTCATATCTCTGTACAAAAAGTAGAGTTACACCATTTGTGTCTGTAGTAATTATTTGGATTAGCTGAATAATTTGAAGGAAGGCAGTGAGAGAGAGAGAGAGAGTTGTGGTTCAGCTTTTAACATGTAAAATCCACCTTCACCTTTACTTTCTGCACTGGAGAAAGAACTACAGATGAAGCTTAGAAAATAATTATTCTGAGTTAGAAACCATCGAGGGGAAGAGTGGGGAAACAAGTTGAAACCCTCTGGCTATTTCTAACCAACTCATTATGCCATGCGTGGTTTCCAAATCCCCCTTAGTACCATGAAGTAACTTGGACTCCATCATTCCCGCACTCTCTGTTCATAAAGTGGGTTTTGCCAGAAAGTTCTGCACTAATCTATGAATTTATAGAACCATAAGTCAGAGGAATTGTGCCAAATCTGAAAATATCTTCAAATTCTGTTTTTGTTTTTGTTTTTTAATGAAATGAAGGATTGATGGACATATGGTTGACAAGATGAAGCTCTGTCTCCATTTATTAAAGGAATCCTTTTCACTGCCAGACCTTTTTCAAATGGCTAGGGACAAGGGTCAAGAAGAGGCTCAGCCTCCTTTCCAAACAAGCAAATGTTAGCTCTTATAATGCAATCTAAAGTTCAAAGGATAAGCAGGTGGAATACATCTGAGACACAGTGGCAAAGGCTCTGTACACATTTCCAGGAGTGGAATTCCCTTAAGCCCTGGAGAGGTCAAGAGCCTGGTGTGCTGCGCCCTGTCTATCACTGCTTGGCTTGTTTTCTTTCTGCCATTCTAAGCCCTGGGCAGATAAAAAGCCTTGATAGATTTTCAGTTTAATATTTCTCCAGCTCTGACTCTCTGAACCTCCCTGGGACTGGGTGCCAGGGGCTTTGCAATCTGATTCTGGATATATGAAGTGGATTCTGGATGGTGAAAATAGCCCTGATCTAGAAGGTTCTGTCCCTTACCTAGCACTGATCCTGAGGTCTAGGACTTAACATGCCTCTGCCTGCTCGTTCTCACTGGAAAAATTGGGTGGTCCTGTTTGTACTGTGGTTGTGCAAAAGGCTCACAAGAGAACAAGAGGCTTTTGATTTCTTACAGCAGGAATTTCTCTATGGTGTATGTCCCTCTCTTCATCTCAATTGGCAATATCAGCCAAGTTGTGACACTGTTATCTCTCTGGTTCTCTCTTCTGCCTCCCTCTTCTGCTTTTAAGAACCCTTGTGATTACATTGGACACTGCCCCCCCCCGCCCCGATAATATACCTACCTTTTTATAATTTAATTACAATGAATAAAATACACATAACATAACCACCTCAACCATTTTTAAGTGTATGGTTCAGTAGTGTTAACTATGTTCATATGATTATGCCTTTAGATAATTCTTATTTTAAAAGGTAAATTCAAGTCCTCCTAATATCACTTGGATATTTTAATACCTTTATAATAATTATTGACTTAAAATGGAATTCAATACTAAAATTACAAATTATTGTGAAACGAACGGTAACGATAGCCCTCTATGTCAAAACTTGTTCAGGTGTAACCAAGGAAAATTTACTAGAAAATGAGAAAGACTAAAAACAAATGAACTAGACATTCATCACAGAAGTTTGGAAAAGAACAAAAAGAAAAAGGGGGAAATATTATAAACACAATAGTAGAAACTGATGAAGCAGAAAATACAGTAGTTTGGATCAAAATAAAAATGAATTATTTTAAAGAACAATAAAATAAACCAAATTTTGGAAATACTCATAAAGATAAAAGAGAAAAAAAAAAAAGAAAACAACAAATCTTAGAGAAAAGACTGAACAAACTAAAGTTTTAGCAGTGGTTTTAAAAATTACATGAGATTATGTAAATTTTATAGCATTATGTTTGAAAATATAGATTAAGTGGATGGATTTCCATAAAAATATAAATTTTCCATATTTATGTAAGTAGATGTAAGAAGTAGAAAACTGAATAATTCAATACCTATAAAAGTAATTTAATAGGTAATCAAATATCTATCTTTTCAAAGGCTCAGTCCCAGATAATTTATAGGCAAGTCCTACCAAACTTTAAAGAAATAGATAACTTGTGCTTCATATAAATTATTTCAGAAATAGAAAAAGATGGAAAGTTTTCTAACTTTTTACACAGACATGTCTAGGCTAAGAAAAATTACATGACCATGAATTTAAATAAATATCCTGTCTAATATATTATAAAATAAACGTGCAATTGCACATCATAGCCAAGGTAGATTTCATCCCATGGATATATGAATATTGCAATGTTAGAAAATATTTTTTGTAATTTTTTACATTAACAAAAGAGGACTTGACATTGGTCTATGCTGTAAAAATCTGCTCACATTCAACTTCTTTTTCTAATTAACATAAAAAACAATACAAAATAGTAAAGAAAAAAAACACCCCTAACCTGACAAAGGATATCTTCCATAAATTCAGCACATGGAATGGACCTGAAACATCCCAGTGATATCAGGACAAGCAACTGCTGAGCTATTCACCATTGTACTGGAGCTTCAAGCCAATACAGAACTTACTATTTTAAGTGGAATTTCTGGGTCATTGAGTGGATACATTCGTGATAGATAATCTGCTTTCTTCCAGATCAAGTAATATGTCAAGTCTGTTTTCAGTATTATGAACAGATAAATACCGTTTACTGCTGAGCCAACTGAGGTGTCATAATTACATTTATTTTCTTTCTCAAATGTTTGCTTTACCTGGAGTTATTTATAATATCCGTATTTCTTAGTAGTTACTCTGTAGTTTTTGAACCCATCTATCCTATTCAATCACAGAAAAATATAAAATGCTACTGTAAAGACTTTTCTACATAGTCAAACTTGTTAGGATATTAATTTATTCTAATTTTTATTTTCCAGAATATTCCTCTTAGAGTCTGCACCTTTCTGTTTCAATCTGGACCCTCTCTGCTCAATTTCTCCAGAAAATAAATCTCTCCTCTTCTATGCAAATGGGTGAGAGTGATTTAAAGTAGAGGTGGGGAGATGAGTGTGGCCATAGAACCTTTTAAACCATCCTCCTGATTGTATGCTCTGCCTTCTCCCTTCCAAAAAAAACCACAGTGCTTCTAATTTTGGGCTCTCCTAAGCTTCATGAAGTCATTTATCTTTCCTCACCGTGTTTCTATGTTCAGGTAGTTTTGCTTGGGTTTATAAATGACGAGATGGCATGTGTATTTTCATTCATCATTCTCATTATTGTTTTGGGTGATTCCCCCAAAGGAGAAAGGGGGTATTTTATTTAGGGCCCAAAGAGGAAAATCATGGCATGTTAAATTTGCAGTGATTTGCACAATGTTCAATACATGGATATTTATAAAGGATATGGGAAACCACAGGGGATATTTCAGTGCCAGGGTCTGTAGCAGATCTATTACTCAGCCTTCAACCTGAAAAGGAAAAGAGGGAAAGGGAACTGAGATCCAGGAGAGAGTTAAGGGGAGGAAGCCATCCCGAGACAGTATCTGTGACCTTTGTGTGGCTCTGGAAGTGACCTCATCACTCCTCATTCGTCCTCCCTCTCCTCTCCTGGGAGTGAGGGCAGAGTTCCCCATGGGTTAAACTCAGCCAGGAGCCAGAAGACAAGAGAAAACACTGATGGCTCTGTACATATGTATCGCCATGGTTTGGATGTGGTTTATCTCCCAAGGGTTTGTGTTTGTGTACTGGAAGCTCAGATTACAATGTACCCGTATTCAGGTGGTAGAAACTTCAGGAGACCGGGCCCAATTACATTAGACCATAGGGAACTACCCCAGAAAGGGGTGAATTCCCATTTCTTGGAGTGGATTAGATCTTGGGTGACTTGGTTAGAGCTCTTAGGAGTAGATTGTTATGTCAGAGCTATGCCATGCACTTGACACCTGCATATGGCTGGTTCCCTTCTGCTTCCCTACCATGTTGTGTATCACCACTAGGATGCCTGTGCTTTGTTGTTTGGACCTCCAGTCACAAGAATTGTGAGCCAAATATACTTCTTTATTTTATAAATTACCAAGCATCAGGTATTTTGTTACAGTAACACAAAGCAGACTAAAACATATATCAGCAACCTGTATACTCAGAAAAAATGAGATATTGTATCCCATGTGATTCAAATGTGTGATATGTCAAGGTCATTGTACTGTTATGTGTAACTAATTAAAACAAATAAAAAATTTAAAAAAAAACCCATATATCAGCTCTGTTGAGACAGAAAAAAAAGGTAGAAAGGGGAGTGTGATTATGGAGTACCAAACAGAAGATATTTGGCAATGGGGTGTAAATCTCTTTGACTACCAAATTAAAACTGGAAGTTTGATGTCCTGTATTTAAATGTTATTTCTCATCTGACACCTAAATTGATGTTATTAAGGCCTAAATTTTATATCTCAAGCCAGACTTCTCCTTTAAAGTCTAGATTTGTAGCTGCTACTGCCTACTTAATAGCTTCACTTGTGTGACTAACTGACATCTTGAACATAAAATGTTCAAAACAGAATTCTTGATTTTTACCCCTAAAGTGTACCTCCCCAGCCTTTCCAGAATTAGCAATAGCACTGCCCGTCCCCCAAAAATGACTTAGATCAAACCATTTCTCTCCATTTCTGCTGTTACCACCCAAGCCTGAGTTCCCACCATCTTTTGTCCCAGTATGAAATTTAAAGTTTCCTTCTACTTAGTTCTACTGCTTTAACCCTTGCTTTCCCATAACTTTATTCTCCACCCAGCAGCCAGAGCAGTCTTTAAAAGCTAAAAGCATGAGCCAGATGTCATTCCCAGGCCAAACTTCCCTGATTTCCAATGTTTCGAGGGTAAAATTCTTGAATCATATTTTGGGATTTCAAAAATAACATGTTTTCAAGTCCCTGCAGGTTCTGGTTCAGCCTCTGCAACTTTTCTCATGTGAATTCAAATGCAGCCTTACATTTTATGCTATTTTTAATTGACCTCCAAGAATAGTCCTAAAAACAGCTGGGATGGTTGCAGGTATGTGCCCTGTACCAGGAACCAGAGCTTCTTGACGGGATTAAGCTTTCAGCCACCCAGGTGGTAGTTAGCTGATAATGCATGCTTTACTGGTAGCTTTCCTTTTCTGTTTCACTTCTGCACTATCTTATCGAAGCTTTCTATCCTTCCAGAATGTGTTACTTGCCTTTGAATACGTGTCTTGGGAACTGCTTCTGGCAAAGCTCAGAGGACCAAAGACAAACACTGAGCCAAGGTATATATTTCCTATCCTTCTGACCTACCTACCTACCTACCTGCCTTCCCAACCCTCCTCCCATAGTACTTTGGTTTGATTCTTAAGATTGAACCTAAAATAGATCCAGTCTAGACAATAGTGATAGTTTGGGACCAGATTACTGGACCCTAGAACATTTCTATTTACATATGCTCTGTGTGTGTATATGTTTTCTGATTTCTGTGGCGTAAATACTTCCACCATGGCCAAGTTCAGGCAATCAATGTGATGTCATTGAAAGTGGAGTTGGGAAGAAGCACAATGGTTTATCCTTCTATAGTTTTTCCACCTGTACTGGCCAGCCTTTAAGCTGCCACCTCTGGTATTCACATCCAATGTTTGTTTCCCTTCCACATTGTTCCAGGGTTGGTTTTTATAACCAATAGAAAATGGCAGAGCTGGTGGTTGGTAATATTCCAGGTTAGACCATAGAAGACAACGAAACTTCTGTCTTGACCTCTCCCTCTCTTGAATCACTCGCTTTGAGGAAGTTATCTGCCATGCTGTGAGTAGCCTGTTGGAGAAGCCCATGTAGCAAGAAGCTGAGGTCTCCAGCCAACAGATGTAAGAGTTAACACTCCTGGAGGTGAAATCTCCAGCTCTAGTTATTTCCAACTAACACTTTCACTGCAGCCTCATGGGAAACCAGGAGCCTACCCAGCTAAGCTGCTCTCAGATTCCTGACTTAGAAACTATGTGAGCTAATTAATATTTGTTATTTTAAACTGCTAGATTTTGGGTTAATTTGTTATGCAGCAATAGATAATACCGCCATACAGATAAAATAGATGTTAATAGACTCACAAGCATAGATAATCATAAAATAATAACAGTAAAATAATTAGAAAATGCTGAATTTTGAATATTTATTACCTTTGTTTCTAGCATAATTTATGTAATTATATTTATGTAATTAAAATTTTAATAGTAGTGTGTTTAATAGACAACTTGAAAAATTTCTGAAATTTTAACAAATTGGATCTCCTGAACTCCTATGAGCCAGTTCTAGCCAACCACTGACTCTCATTCAGTAATTGCCAATTTTTTTGTGGTTGCATATACCAATTAGCAATAATTCTTCGAGCTCAAAATTGCAAAATATCTGTAGCTAGTTTTATATTATGTACCTGTACTACGATACTAACTTGGTTATACAAATTTTAAGGGAAAATTAATACTTTAACTGATTTGTGATGTGAAACTTTATTTTATCAGTGGAAACAAACTTTTTTTTAAACAAAAGAAATGTGTATCCTCTCTTAGATTACCACTAACTTCACTAGTTCATATAAGTAGAAAAAGTACCAGCCCTGTTAATTTCTTATTTCCTGTGCTTATGTTATTAACATTCGGCTCAATTCACAATCTTTCTGGGCAATATTTTAAAGTTACTTCTTCTTTTTAAAACTAACTAACACAATCTGAATACCATATATGCAAATTGCATGCAAATTGCAACATCGCAGAATTCAATGAAATAGAATGAAGGAGAATGGGAGTCATTGTCAATGTCAACTGAGTGTGGCATCTTCACTCTTCCTAAGATATTTGGCATATACCAGTGGCAAATAAGTGGACCAAATAACAGCGTCAATGTCAGTCCACATTGCTGATTATTAAAGCTTAACTCCTTTTGTTTTTTAAGAATAATGAATGAATATTTTATTATGTTTCCTCATACACCAGTGGATCATTTTACCCAATCCCTGGAAGAACATCAGCCCCTATTCACACCCATAGCTATGGTTTAATCCTTTGTAGGCAACTAATTTTGACAAACGGTGTTGAATGGCCAGGGAGGATCTCCAACAAGGTCACCCGAGAGACACACTCCCTCTTGTCAGACTAGGGAATCTCTATACCTGATTTACAAAACTGGATCAAATAAGAACACAAACAACTAGAAATCACAGCTCTCTCTGTGGAATTGGAAAGATGAGACCACAGAAGGATGTTTTAAAAAAAACAAAAACCAATATATACCAGCAGAGACCCAACATGGTGATGGATGTAACGATCAGAGCTGTGGTGCTTTGTTAAAAGCAAAACTCAAAAAAGCAAGTAAGATAAAGAAAGAAAGTTCGAAAGGATCTTGAGTCCCCGAAGTTTCCGTTTTCTGGGAAGATTTAATAGAAGAATAAGGCAGTCACCCATCCTTCTGCCTGACATCTATGAATGTGTTATTCTCCCCCCAAAAAGTCTTTAAAGATGATCATTCAAATGCATATTTTCTGCATATTATAAAGTAATTTGTCACTTCTTTTGTGTTTTGATAGATGTTTCCTGGTGTTTGGCTCCAGAATGTTTCTTTTTATGCATCTGAAACACTGTCATTTCCTAGAGACTCCAACATGGTTTTAAAAAGAGAGTATCAGGGGCTGGGGATGTGGCTCAAGTGGTAGCGCGCTCGCCTGTCATGCGTGCGGCCCGGGTTCGATCCTCAGCACCACATACAAACAAAGATGTTGTGTCTGCCAATAACTAACTAAATAAATAAATATTAAAAAAAAAAAAAAGAGAGTATCAGGGCTGGGGTGTAGCTCAGCTTCAGAGTGTTTGCCTAGCATGCTCAAGGCCCTGGGTTTGATCCCCAGGACTGCAAAAGAATGCAATGAAACAGAGTATTCCTCTGTTTCTCCCCAACCATCATCTGGTCTCCCAAGGAGGGGAACCCAGAGAAACTGCAAGGTATCAGTGATTTATGCTGGAGGTGGCCCTTGGCCCACCTTAATTAAGCTTCCTTATCATCGTTATAACACTTTTGGCTAGTGGCTAGGATCAGGGTGATAGTGAAAAGAATAGATTGACAATGTTTCTTTAAAGAGATCAAAGCCTGTATTAGTTTTGATAGTGCCAGAGGAAAAATAATTGCCATAATCATAGCCCTCCCTTAAAGACAAAAGCACACTCAATTTAAGTTTGACAGATAAAATACCAGGATATCCAGTTTTAGATTTAAAACAAATAATTTATTTTAACCTAAGTATACCCCCATGGATATATGAAACAAACACCAAAAAAAAAACAAAAAACTGTTCTTCATGTGAAATTTAAAATTAATTGGGTGTATTGTCTTTTGATTTGTTAAATCGGTTAACTCTAACCTAATTAAGCTTCAGATCAACTTGCTACAGTGAATATAATCTGACAGAAGCTGAACAAACCATTACTATTTCCCACTGACCTATCGAAACAGTTGTTTTCTGTGTTCAGACCTGTACTTAGCTGCAAATGGTTCTTAGTCCCTAGCTATGGTTACTCAAGATTCACATTTCAAGTGTGTTTCCCACTCTAGATGCTGGGAAAAATTTTCAATTAGGTATGTTTTGGGATTTGTTCTCTCCTTTTTACAAATTGCAGAGATGTTCAATCTCTTCCCTGTCACCAAGATCACTTCCTTTGCCCAACTGGCAAACAACTCCAGTTAAATCACAAAGTGAACTCAATGTCCACCTCCTTGTGGGCCTTGGAGCTTACGCCTTGGAAGGCTTAGTCATCAACATCAGGAATTTTCCTGTAAATTCTACTCTTTGAGTATAAGGTCTGTTACAAAGTTTGTAGAATCTCTTTCCTGGGAGTCCGTTGGTCTATCTAAATAGATTGAATTGATAGATGGTCTATCTCAATGGATTGAATTCAAGAGTACCACATGTCAGGAGGAAAGAAGAGACAACACCCCAGACTACATCAATTATATTTTTATTTCCTTTACCCAATTCTGTTTTGCTTAGAAGAACTGTTAAACTAGACTTGCCAAGGTGGTGAGTCATTTCATACAGAGAGAGTTGAGGGGTACTCCATCCCTACCACCCAACTGTGAACCTGACCCTATTAAGAGTCTCCATGGCACTACCTGCCCCCTCCCAAAACACACACACACACACACACACACACACACACACAAATGATTGTTTTGTGTGCCCTTGAGGGTGATTTTGGTGCATAGAAAAAAAACATCCACAGGTTTTAAAAATTGCTGTTGGATATATTAAATCTTTTTGTTGTTGTTGTTTGTTTGTTTTTGAGGTGCTGGGGATTGAACCCAGGGCTTTGTACGTGCTAGGTAAGCACTCTAGCAATTGAGCTATCCACCTCCCCCCCATTAAATTTTAGTTGTTAAAATTGAATATAATTTTTAGTTTTTTAATTGAGATGAAGTTCACATAAAATCAGCCAATTTAAAGTGGACAATGCAGTGAAGGCACTACTACCTCTATCTAGTCCCCAGGCATTTCCATGGCTCTATTTCCATTACCCATTAGCCGCAATCCCCACTCTTAGCCTCCCCTCCACCCTGCGTGATCACTATTCGGCTTTCTGTCCTTTTGAACCTACCTATTCCAGATATTTTATGTATGTGGAATCATGTACTTAGTGGCCTTTCGTGTCTGGCTCTTCAGGCAGCATGATGTTTTAGGGCTCATTCACCTTGTAGCATCTGTCAATGCTTCTTCCTTCTTTTTATGGCTGGATAATATTTTCCTACATTTTTAAGTTCAATTTACAAATCTTATTATATCTGACTGATTAGTACCTAGCCCATGGATATTGTTCATTAAAATTTCAAATAGTGCATGCAGATTTAACTATCCAGTTTTCTTTAATACTTTATTGAGCCTTTTAATTGAAGTGTAGCACTCATGGGAAAAGACATAACTGCTGGGCTGGGGCTGTACGTAGCTCAGTGGTAGAGCGCTTGCCTAGCACGTGTGAGGCACTGGGTTTAAACCGCAGCACCATGTAAAAAATAAAATAAAATAAAATAAAGGTATTGTGTCCATTTACAACTAAAGATAAATTTCTAAAAAAAATCTAAAAAAAAAAAAGGAAGACACAATTGCTCAGTTTGCAAGGCCTTTCACAAAACACACCCATGTAGTTACCAAGAAGAACATGAGTAGCGTCGCAGAACGGCCTTCTTGCCCCTTTGCATTTTCCTGTGAAATAATCATCTTCACATCCTGACTCACTATGATTTTCTGTAGATACTTACCCACCAAACGTTCTATAAGTTATTTCTTCATCGCTTGTCTACCTTAATGACAGTGGCTGCCTGGTGCTGAGGACAAGATTCAGAAAGAAGCTTTTGGTCTCTCTGGCATCTCTTTAGAAGCTTCCTCAGGAACAAATTCTTCCCTTTGTGCTGAGCAGATAACACATAATGTCCTTAAGTATGAAAGAATGGGGGGTAGAAGAGAGTTATAGCCGGATCTATGCTGAAGATAACTGCTAGTTAACTGTATATGGATTTCCCACAGTGGTATAGGCAATTAGTCTTTTTGTTATGGAAAAAAACCTGAGGCTTGGCAGAGCTAACCAGGCAACTCAATGAACCTCAACAACATTTATTGTTAAGGGCTCCCAGGGCTAAAGCCAAAAAATAGCGCCCCCTAGAAAATACATGGTGAGAAGAATTCTTTCTAGCTGGACTAGAGTTTAATAGCAGCAGCCCAGAGCCAAGATCAATGTGGAAAGTAGTTATGAGATTGGGTGGGGAAAACAGTGTGGGGCCACAGAGTAGAGTTTCCAATCAGAGGAGAGAAATGTGCTGTTGGCAATCAGGTACTGCTGGAGATTTGTGAGGCCGACTGATCAAAGCCAATCCTCTCCTCTTCTATACCTTTACTTTTATTTTCAGAGGGGGCTTCTGACATGAATCATAGGATGGACGAGTGATTTTTCACTCCTATGACTTCTTCAGGGAGATTACTCTGTTCACAGAGGCCCTTTATCAACCCTTCTACCTCACCATGGAGTTGGCTGTCCACCTCGCCTTCGATTCCTAAGTCCCCGCACGTTGATCTGCGTGGTATCTGTGTCAACCATAATAATAGCTAGCAGTATTTATAATGTGACCTGTTCCAAGGGGTTTTCAATCTATTTAGTCTTTACAGGAACCATAAAAGTCAGCCTATCCTTACATCGATTTTACAAATGAAGAAACTGAGGCACAAAGAGACCAGGTAGCTTATCAGAAGTCACCGCCAGCCAATATGTGGCAAGAACAAGATTCACAGCAAGAGGGTGTGACTCTAGGGCCCATATTCTGAACTTACTCTATTACAAACTAATTCTTAATTTGAAAATACCTTGCCTACATCAAAGCTACATTTAATGTTCAATCTCTCTGCATGTCCCTGGGATTTGTAGGCTGCTATTACAAATTTTGGATGAAGTTGTTTTTTTTTTTCCTTGCCTCTTATCATCTGGGCCCTGGGCAATTGCTCAGAGGTAGGGCTGTGTTCTGCAGTTCCTCACCTGTGCTTCAGGTGAAGCAGGTAGGGGAGCCTGCATCATTCCTTGTCCATTTATTCGACACTAATTGAGTGCCCATCACAGACAAAGCACTGGGAGGATTTAAAACGTATAAGACATTATCCCTGGCATGCAGGTTCTTACACCTCACCTGGATCCAGGGGCATTGGGGGAGAAGATGGAGCAGGACAGAACACTAAGAACAGAAATACTCAGCTCAAGCAATGTTTAGCTATGAGCTTTATCTCTTACTCTATCTTCAATCCATGATGGTGTGAAATAAGTTGCAGCTTTCCTGTACCCTTGCTTTGTTTTGTTTTGATTGTTTTGGCACTACTGGAGATTGAACCCAGTGCCTTGCTCATGCTAGACAAGCTCTCTATACTGAGTTACATCCACAGCCTTTTTTAAAAATTGAATTTGAGATGGGTCTCACTAAGTAGCTCTAGCTGACCTCGAACTTGCAATCCTCCTGCCTCAGCCTCCTGTTTTGTAACTGCTTTTTACTCAGGAAAATGAAGCTCTCTTGATACCTTTTTTTTTTTTTTTGCCACAGAATACTGGAAGTGGTTTGTTGGAGTGAAAGTGGTTTAAGATCTAAGGCAAAATAACAAAGTGTTATCATCTGCATACACAGCACACATTGCCTTTCAGAACTATTGCCTGTAGACATATTGCACAGAGTAAAGCCCTCTGGGAATGAGCACTTACAACAAAAATGGTTTATTATCATAATGGAGTATTCAATTACTTGCTCTGATGAGAGGTGGAGGGGTTTCTAAATTCATTGTATTAATTTAGAGTTTGAGAGGGAAATAATTTAAAATATAGGCCACCTATGGGTGCTGCATAATGTGGATGATATAGTGTGACTCCAACAGGAATATGATGCATTTTATTTACACAGTCTCTGGCTACAAAGAGTATTATTAGGTATTTTGCAGTGGGGCTCAGAAGCCTAAAACAAACAAGATTAAAATCAGCAATAAAGCAGATCAGGAGAAGCCAGAGAAATTCAGCAATAAATTTGATGCAAAACCAATGTGATATGCCTAAGGCCTTTTAGAATTTGCTCCAGGCCTATGCTTCTGTTTTCTTATTTTAGCGATATGGGAGGATACAGGGGTGGGGTTGATGACTGTGGAGGAGAGGTCAGCCAGGGAGCAGCTCCTGTTATAGCTCCAGTGTTGTGGAGGAGCACAGTATTTTCATGGCCAGGAGATTTTTGTGAAAACATGAGCGCACACGCGTCTGTGTGTGTGTGAGTGTGTGTTTGTGTGTATGTATGTGTGACTTACAACCCTTACAGGCAAGAAATCCTTCTCTTCCATATGACCCCAGATCATTTTGCTGGGCTTACCATAACATTCTATTTTGTTTTTTCTGCACTGATTCTCAGCTTCCCATCTTTTAAAGTCTCTGGACTCCTATAACCATTACTCCTGGTATCCCTCATGCTAATGTAACATAGCATACTAGACAGACAGAAAGATGTTCAGACCCAGTTCTGCAAAGGGACTGAATATCACTGGTTTGCCTCCTCAGGATAAGATGGACTTAGTGGTTTGGAGTTCACTGGGCCCAAGTATCTCAATGTAATATAACTCAGAAAAATCTCTTACTTCAGATCTTTATGAAAATGGCCACAAAGATTCGTTGAGAAAGACGAAATGCACCTCTGTGAAGAAAATCTTTATTTTTTTCCAGGCATTTAAATGAAACATACTCTAAAGCATATGTCCTAATGCCCTAGTAAAAGCCTTTAATCTCTATGCTGAAGAGAATGGTTCTGGTCTCGGTTTTCCCTCTTTCACATGTTCCAGGTAATTCTTGCTGCAGATGCAGGTGCCCTCATCTGTCAAAGCATCACCTCTGGACTAAACATCGCCTATTTTCTATGGAAGATTGCCTATCCACTGTGGGTTCTACAAATTACTTGCTAGGTGTCTGCTCTACTATTAACAAAAGTGGGTACATAGTAAGAATAGGAATTCCTCTCAGTCTCAGAGTACATGGCTACCCTTGGTCTCCTTGGTCTCTGTTTTTGTCTTGACACAATCTGTGTTTCCTGTATGGAGATGATCCCAGAGCCATTTAATCCGCTTTGATGGGCAGTAATTCTTGCTTGGCAACTAGGCTGAAAGACCCTGCTTTGCCCGGCGCGGTGGCATAAACCTGTAATCCCAGTGGCTCAGGAGGCTGAGGCAAGAGGATAGCAAGTTCAAAGCCAGTCTCAGCAAAAAACAAGGCACTAAGCAACTCAGTGAGACCCTGTCTCTAAATAAAATACAAAACAGGGCTGGGGATGCGGCTCAGTGGTCAAGTGCCCCTGAGTTCAATCTGATACCAAAAACAAAAACAAACAAACAAAAACAAAAATACCAAAAACAAAAATAAACAAACAAAACTTGATCCTGCTTTGAGCTCTAACTTTAACATCTCCCTTCTCTCTGTGCTAGTGACTCTAGATCTTATTGTCTTAACATTTTATTTCTAAAACTAGGTGGCAATATTGAATTGTAATCATGTACTATGCTTAATAGTTCCCAACTTGTGTGTTTTAATAGGGCAGGCACTACCCTTAACATTCCTTAATGTTTCTCCATGTCTGATTGAATGTTGAATTTTATATGTATTAACTGCTTCATAAATATACTTTCCCCACATATGCCACTTTCCCTTTTTTCTCTTGACATCTTATTTTGAAAATGTTCAAACCTATAGAGAAATTGAAAGAACAATGAAAATCTGTGCATTTTCACATGGAGTTACCAATTGTTAATATTTGGCCACTTTTACTCTATTTATACAAACCTTATTTTTCTAAGCCATTTGAAAAGAAGCTACAGAAATCATGTTTCAACTGTGACTACTTCAACACACATTTCCTACAAAAAAGACATTTTTCTATATAATAACTCTACTATATTATACCCAGGAAAAAATAACAATGTGCAGTCCATATTTAAAATTCCTTAATTATCTCAAAATTGTCTTTTAAATAGTTGTTATTTTTTGGGCTGGGGTTGTGGCTCAGCAGTAGAGCACTCGCCTAGCATGTGCGAGGCCCTGGGTTCGATCCTCAGCACCACATAAGAATAAATAAAATAAAGGTATTGCGTCCAACTACAACTAAAAAATAAAATTTTTAAAAAAATAAATAAATAAATAGTTTTTAAAATCGAGGATCTCATTAAGATTCATGAATTGCATCTTATTTTTATATTACAAGGTCACTTTGAATCAGTGTGGAAGTTCAAAGTTCTTCTGTTCAAAGTTTACTGTTCTGGTTCCATGATTCTTGGTAGAATCTGGATAATTATTTCTACCCAGAAAATTTGTACAGGGACTAAAGGTAAAAAGATGAGGACACTTGGAGCATAGCCTGATATATATCAGACACCTATTGTGGGAAGAACTAGAATTAGATTAAGGCTGATATTCTGGCAATATGCGCCAATAAAATTGCCATGGTCATTTAATATTAAAAATACTGCCTGAAGCACCCCTAATATGCTCCCATCCTCACACTTCCAAAGGCAAACTCTAGCACCTAAAACCTTAATTCCTGGCACTGCAGATGACCTCGAGGACCAAGACTGAGATGTCTGTTCTAATTGGTCAGTATCTGTCACACCATTCTTAACTTTTCCATCATCCTTGAATTAAAAGAACGAAAACTTCCAACAGACAATTCCATGTAATTCTATGTCTATTTCAGTTTTCTCATCTTACTGCAATTATTGTTTTTCCCCACAATCCTTTGCAATTTTCTTGTCATTGGACTCCCATTGATCTATCATATATCTATGTGTATATACCCATGTGTGTATAAATATTCATTATACATGTATGTGGTAAGCCATTCTTATAGACCGTGGCCGCCATTAGAAGATGGCGCCGGCTTCCACTGTGGCCTGTGATAAACAACTCCTAATATGGAGAATTGGCACGCAATCCCTTCCCACCCTATGAGAAAGGTCCACGTGGCAGCTTAAGATTGGTATGCTGGAGGCTTTATTAGGCTGTGCTTGGGCGCTCGGCGACGGGTCACTAGAAGATGATACATGAATCAAGGCCTGAATAAACTGCTGAAAGAAGAATCCTGTGTCGTGTTTTCCCTTGCCGGCGAGGGGTCGCGGCAATTGGTGGCCCGTACGGGGATTATATTCCTCGAACCCAGGATCCAGAACTTTCAGCAGTCAGGGTGGTGCACCAGTAAGTTCCCAGGTAAGTGGGAATCCGCAAGCAAATAGCGGGGCGCTCTCTCTGTAAATAAAGAGAGAGCGGAAAAAAGGACGCTCCTCTGTAAATAAGGAGAGAGCGGGG
>NW_026000164.1:17283761-17288060 GCF_001458135.2 Marmota marmota marmota | reverse complement strand
TTACCAGGCTACCTGTGTTATCCTACTTCTCGCTGTCGTCACGATGCAGGATGCGAGGCAAGGCACTGCACTTGAGTGATCCCTCAACGGACCTCAAGGGAAGCATGACCTATTGCATGCGGGTTTGAAGTCCACGCCCCGCCCTACGAAAAAAGGCGTCGGCTGATATGGGATCAGGTCTGGGGAAGGCGCCTCCTTAGGACTGAACCATACATTGCAGCCACTTCTGCACAGTGGGATAGGACCTCTACTTTCGCCTGCATTGTTATATAAAATAGAAGGGGGAACTGTGGTAAGCCATTCTTATAGACCGTGGCCGCCATTAGAAGATGGCGCCGGCTTCCACTGTGGCCTGTGATAAACAACTCCTAATATGGAGAATTGGCACGCAATCCCTTCCCACCCTATGAGAAAGGTCCACGTGGCAGCTTAAGATTGGTATGCTGGAGGCTTTATTAGGCTGTGCTTGGGCGCTCGGCGACGGGTCACTAGAAGATGATACATGAATCAAGGCCTGAATAAACTGCTGAAAGAAGAATCCTGTGTCGTGTTTTCCCTTGCCGGCGAGGGGTCGCGGCACATGTATACATACACACACACACACGTATATATAACATTTCCCCAAGGTAGAGCACATTTTCCACACAAAGCTCCTGACATCCAGTGCTGAGGTGAAAATCACATTTACTAATTTACAAAGGTTGGCACTGAACAGATAGCAGGTGGTAGTGACTGTTAAGAATTGCATGCATATCTGAGCATTTATTTACTTCATACTTTTGAAAAATAAGCATAGAAATTTCCCAAACCTATAAAGTGAAATAAATGTCAACTATTTTGCATTTGTTGCATGCAGTGAAGAGGGTGCTTATCTTGGGGAATGTTTGTGGCAATAATTTATTTAAAATATGATTTTTTGGCAAATAATACCTTTATATGTTTCAAAATTTAAGAAATACACCCTCACTCTTTAGTCACCACTTGCTTCTCAATTGGCAACTAAAATTATTATTAGCATACTCATTTTTTTTAACAAGGATATATATCACCTATGTGTCTGGATAAAAATATTCAGTGTGCACAGTCACATGCATATAATTGAACCATATATTTAAGAGCAGCATGTTGTCATCATCTACAGGAAAATTATCAAAATCATACATAGAACACAAAAGTAAATGAAATGTAAAACAAAGTTTATGTCCGTTGTGACCACTACCTAATCATTGTCACCCTTTCCTTCGGCCTGGAAGGTAGCCATTTTCTTGACTCACAACAGTAAAGTTTGTTTTCCCCATTTCTCAAATTTTTATACAGATGGAATTAGACAAAACACATCACTTTGTTTCTTTGTTAATTCCATTTTATGTTTTGGAGATTCATTCATGTTGTGGGTAGTGGAAGTTGGCTCCTTTTTAAATTGTTCCAGGGTATTCCATCATGAATGTGCTACTACTTTTATGTTTACTGTTGTTGGGCATTTTCCCCGTAACATCCAGTTTGGGGATATTATGACTAATGCTGCTAGAATACACACAGACCTCTGTTGGGAAGAGAACTATATATCTACACCTAGGTACGAAGGTGGACAGATTGATAATATAAATAAGTCTTCATATGTTATTACTCCCTCCACATACAATGGCTTTTTCATAAGGTTTTTTTTTTTTTTTTAATCAAACAGGACTAATAGAGGCAACTTGGTTTGTGGGAGCTAATCAAATTCCACTAGGTAGGTAACTATTTTTCATGTATTCACTGAATCAACTCAGCTTGATAATCTCTGTTCCATGAATGTTCTTTTTTTAATATTTATTTTTTAGTTATAGGTGGGCACAATATCCCTATTTTATTTTTCTGTGGTGCTAAGAATCGAACCCAGGGCCTCACACATGCTAGGCGAGTGCTCTACCTCTGAGCCATGAATGTTCATTCTTGAACTCCAGGACTGTGTACACAATGACAAAGGTAAAATACTCCTATGTCCCAAAGTAGGAGGTGGGTTAATTATGTATCTGTTCAAATCCACGCTATTCAGCTATTTAAAATTATGCAATGAAACAAAGACTTTTTATGGTTTAATGGAACAAGATAGTATGTATCACACATACAAATAAATGTTCACTGTAGTTATGTCTGAGTAGCAGGTGGTAATATTATTAAGGATTATTTTACTCATGTTGTTGCTCTATAAAAATTTTCTTCCATAATAAACACAGTTTTCATAATATGAAAGCATTATTTTAAAAAGTGGAGGCACAGTTCTGTTGACTTGGATATGATGGGCACCTGGAGAACCTCTTACTGCCATGACTACCTTCAATCCTCCTTCTCTGTCTGACTCTCTCTACTTCCTTTGTGGCACTTCGCTTGATTTTTATTCAGTATTTTCTCACGTTCTCTCTCTCCCTTCCCATTTGCTTAGTATCAATTTTGGATATTAAGGGCACCAGCAGACTTTATTTATTTGGCACCCAGAGCTAGAAGAGAGATCATGGACATGGTGACTGAACTCAATTCATCCATCTGTATGGAGCAGTGAACCCACCTATGAACTGGGTTCCCTGTGATACCTTCCCAACCTCTGCATATCCATGAAGCATTGGCATAACATATAAAGTGATCTCTGTGGGTTGTTGAAGATCCTCTCAGGAGAGGTGAAGATAGATGGTGTTCGTGCTATTATAACTATTACCATTGCAAAGGAAATTGCCATTTTAGGACAATTGAATTTCCAACTCTACTATTTTTCTATTTGGTATAGGTTTTTTTTTTCCATTCCTTTCACAAATGAGCCATTTAAGGACAAAAATAAACATCAAATAAGTAAACAGAAATTCAAAAACTTTTATATTTTGAGGATGTGTTTCATTCTACAATAAAAATCTATAAGTATTCTTATAGGACAAGGACATGTTTTTTTATATTATCTACAGTTTAAATAAGATGTAAAAAAATTAAACATAACAGAGGATTTTTCTATAGACAGAATGAGAAGTTTCAGATGTGAAATTAGGTTGCTGACTGTTTTAATGTTCCTCCTAATTTTATGTACTAAAATGAGTTACAGTGTATAAATCAATAAAAAATGATTTCTATTTTTGTTATTGTTCCCAAAGGCAACTTAAATTTGAATTAATTTGTTGAAATGGTGTAGTCTGTTAAAAATTGCTAAAGGAAATACTGTGTTTAAATCACTTATCATTAGTTTGACGACTGTGGGGACTTTTACCAGCCTCTCTGGTGTAATTTCCCTTAAAATCAAGTATTTTTGAAAGGTTTGATCGTAGCCTGATTATATAGTAAAGTAGTAGAGAGGATGCTTCAATGTAATAAGTACTGTACTTATTCAAAGTCCTAGTCTGTGAAATGCATTGGGGGGATTAAAATGAACACAACATTTTGCACTCAAGTTTATACATAAACAAGACTACAGGGCACAAACCCATCCTCTATAACAATCATGTCACTTTGTCATAACTAGTACTAATCAAGATTAAGAAAGCTATAATGTGTAAACATGTCGTACATATGTATGTGTGAGTGTTGGGTTAGTGCCACAGTCTGGCTGGGCACAATCAGGAGCCACTTGTCAAAAGAAACTAACTTTATTTTTAGAACCACACACGCCAAACAAAACAGCCTCTCAGGAAAAACCCTCAGAGCCTCAACTGCCACCACCGGCTTTCCACAAGCCTCTCTCTCCCCCACAAGCTTCTCTCCACCTCCCACAATCCTCCTGCTCTTGAGGCCGATTGGCTGGGTCACGTGGGCGGAGCCAAAAAAGTCCCCCAATGAGCAGCTCCGTGGTCTGAAAGGGCAGGGAAACAGCCCAATGAGCATCACCGCAGAGGAGCCAATCAGCTAGATGTTGCTGGGGCCGAGGAGCCAATCAGCTAGATGTTGCTGGGGCCGCTGTGAGCCAATCATCAGCCGGCAGCTGGATGCTGGCAGCTGGAAGTTTGCTGGGGCCCCTTCGGCTGTGGCTCTCAACATCTCCCCCTCTCTGTTTAAATAACAAGCATGTGGCTTAGGGACTGTGCCTGCCTTAGGTTGTCCAATAGTACATATGGTCCTTACCCGTTAGGTTGGTACTATTGCAATTGGATCTTACCCGTCATTGACTACCGGTCCAATATACAGCCACACCTGTGGAGAGGTCTTTGTACCAGCGGGGGGGTGAGGTTCTTTGCCTCACCTCTGTTGGCCCCCAAATTTTAGCTGGACAATCATGACAAGCAGAAGGGAGGAAGATACACCAAGCCAATTGACGGCTCCTTTTGGAAAAATTGTACCACC
>NW_026000164.1:17258039-17277623 GCF_001458135.2 Marmota marmota marmota | reverse complement strand
TATATATATAACAGATTTTCTATATCTGTTCATCTGTTGAAGGGCATCAAGTTTGGTTTAGTTTAACTATTGTGAGTTGAGCTGCTATAAACTTTGACGTGGCTGCATCACTGTAATGTTATATCCTTTGGGTATAAACTGAGAAGTGGAATAGCTGGGTCAAATGGTGGTTACATTTCAAATTTTCTGAGTTATCTCCATATGGTTTTCCATAATGGTTGCATCAGTTTGCATTCCACCCGCAATGTATGAGTGTAATCCACATGTTAACAAAATGAAATTAAACCCCTATCTCTAACCCTACATGAAACTCAACTCAAAGTGGATCAAAGACTTAGGCACTAGACCAGTGTTAAGAGCCACAGCCGAAGGGGCCCCAACAAACTTCCAGCTGATTGGTTCACCGTGGCCCCAGCAAACTTCCAGCTGCCAGCTGATTGGCTCCTCTGCGGTGATGCTCATTGGGCTGTTTCCCTGCCCTTTCAGACCACGGAGCTGCTCATTGGGGGACTCTTTTGGCTCCACCCACATGACCCAGCCAATCAGCCTCAAGAGCAGGAGGAGTGGGGGTTGAGAGGCTCGCTGGAACAGATGGTGGCAGTTGGGCTCTGAGGGAATTCCTGAAGAGCTCCTGTGGTGCAGCGTGTGTGTTCTAAAAATAAAGTTAGTTTCTGCTTGACAAGTGGCTCATGAATTGTGCCCAGCCAGACTGTGGCAGACCAGAGACACTGCGCCTAATAGAAGAAAAAGTAGACCCAAATCTTCATCATGTTGGCTTAGGATCTGACTTCCTAAAGTGCAAGAAGTAAAATCTAAGAATCAATAAATGGGATGGATTCAGTCCAACTAGTAATTGATAAATAGATTGTTTACACCTTTTGGCTTTGTGAGCAGAGCTGCTATAGACATTCATGTGCAAGTTTTTATTAGAACACATTTTAAAATCTTTTGGGTATACTGAGGAGTGGAATTACTGGATTATATGACAACTTTTTATCTAACTTTTTCAGGAACCACCCATTTTCCATAGCAGCTACACTATTTTGTATTCTCATAACTAATGTGCTAGGTTTCTATTTCTCCACATATAAGCCCAAATTTGTTTCCCCTTTTATAAAAATTAGAGCTAACCTAGTAGGTGTAAAATGGTATACCTCATTGTGGTTTTGATTTGTGTTCATCTGATGACTGATGATGTTGAACATCTTTTCATGTGATTGCTGACCATTTGTACATCTTCTTTGGGAAAAGTTCTTTTGCTCATTTTAAATGTTGGATTTCTTGTTTTGATGCTGAGTTTTAAATTCTTTACATTTTCTGGAGACTAGAATATTATGCAAATATTTTTCCCATTTTGTGGGTTGCCTATTCATTGAGTGGATTTGTTCTTTCTTTCAATACTTTTAATAAAATTAAAATAAATGTGGGCTGGGGATACAGCTAATTTGGTAGAGTACTTGTCTTGCATGCACAAGGCCCTGGGTTCTAATCCCTGGCACCATAAAAGAAAAACAAAACCAAAACAAATAATTAAAATAATGCAGGGCTAGGGATCAAACACAGGACCTTGTGAATGCTAACTAAGCATGTGTTCTATCACTGAGCTACACTGACAGCCTTCTCACTGAATAGATTTTAGAGTCATTTACTGAAATAGGAAACACAGAGGGAGAAGCTGGTGGCCATGTAAGAGCAAGGGAGAAGCAGGTCTGGTTTGAAGTATGGGGAGAGGATGCCCAGAGGCTTTTGGCTAGATAGACGTATGTCTGGAACATGCCATGCATTCAGTGTTGATGATGAATCCAGGATAGAAGCTGGGAGAGTGTTGTGTCTTTGCTCACTAGCAGACAGGCTTGTGTCCCACAGAAACAAAGGATGCTCCTCTTTCAACAAAATGATCCTTTATTATTGAAAACACTATTCTTCTGTGCATGGTGATGCACACCTGTAATCCCAGTGACTGGGTAGCTGAGACAGGAGAATCACAAGTTGGAGACCAGGTTTAGCTACTTAGTGAGGCAATTTAGCAAGACCCTGTCTCAAAATAAAAAATGAAAAGGGCTGGGGATGTAGCTCAGTGATAAAGTGCCCCTGGGCTCAATACCCAGTAGGGAAAAAAAGGAGGAGGAGGAGGAGAAGGAGGAGGAATAAAAAAAAAAAAAAAGAAAATACTATCCTTGACCAAATTCCTAATACACTCAGAATCCCAAATGCAACATTAAGATTAAACCACCATTTCCCCATGAGACAAAATAGATTGATCCAGGTATTAAGAATGTGGACAACAAAATTAACTGGTGTGAGAGAGATTCAGCCTATTGTGATCTATGTATAAAAATTCTCTACAAATAGAGTACAGTATGTGTATACCTGAAATCAAGCGTGCATTTATGTAGGATTTATTTAAATCAACACAATTGAAAAAGCTATACAAAATCTGTCCCCAATAAAATAAAACAGTTGCTTTTTTCATGACGAAAGAATAGTTGACTTCCTTGAATTTATAACCTGAAGCCCATACCTTGACTTTCATGGTCATACCTAAAGTGCATTTTTTTATATTTTAGCTGAGCTGAGTGTTGTAAGCAGGCAGTGTAGACAGGGGCATGAATAGTTCCTTTACTAGAGTCCCATCCCCAGGGCTGAGAGTACAGGATGCTTGTTTTCAAATCTCCTGTGTCTGCACTGGGTGTTCTGCAGACACCCAGGCCTGGACATTTTTACAAATCTCAGAGAAGCCATTCTGCTGCTGAGCAAGCCTCACTCACACATTTCATTTATCCACAATAATAAGAATATCAATACCTTGGATTTGTAGAGAGCTGCTCATCCAAAGAGGTCAAAGCATTTCAGTTTAATTGGATGTTCTCATGGCTTTAAGAGCCTCTGGGTATATTTACAAATGTAATAATAAAGAAACAGTCTGCCCTGGTTTGCAAAATAATAGACAACATAAAACAAGACCTGCACATATACTGCTTCTTGCCCTCACTGCACCAGTGACTGACTGTGGGGTTCAAGGTTATTTCTGAGAGGATCTCTGTGTGTCCCTTCACCTCATGATGCCATTTCTTCTTCATGAACCAAACATTCTAGACAAATTATCCCCTTGAATATATCATGCATGTTTTCACTTCATACCCTGTCTGGAAGGTCCTTGTCTGCCTCTTTAGGGGTTTAAGCCTCCATTCGAGACTACTCTGGTCATCCTACTCTTCGTTGATTAGTTTGCATTGAAATATCTGAAGCATTTATGCTGTTATTATTTAGGCATTCAGTAGATTCTGTGGCTTACAGTAATTTCTACATTTCCTTTTATTTCCCTGCATAGCATGTCAGCATCTCCACCCAGAAGAGTGTATAATTAGTCTCTTAGATATTCATAAATATTAGTTGGTTCCAAGTAACCTGGTGAGCTTTGGGAATCTGCATTGGCCATTGAAGGTCATAAATGTGTACACATACTAATCCTTTCCTAAGAAAAAAAATTTTTTTTTGATGATACTGAGGATCGGAACCCTGGGGTGCTCTACCACTGAACTACATCCCCAGCCCTTTTTAGGCTTTTTATTTTGAGACAGGGACTCAGTAAGTTGTCGAGGCTGGTCTGGAACTTGAGATCCTCCTGCTTCAGTCTCTCCAGTAGCTGAGATTACAGGAAGATGCTCTAGGCTAGAAATTTAAACAATTGTTTACTCAGATACAGGTTTGGAGTCACTCTAGAATAGAAGAAGTGTTAAGGGATAAGTTCATCATCCACAAATGAAAGGTATGTTGGACAAAGTTTTCCTGAGGTAGGATAAGAAGGAAGGGAACAATCAAAAAGTTTATTGAATGAAGATTTCATTTGGGTGTGTTAATTCAACCATCACTTAATTGCATTTCCAGTATGTGACAAAAGTGGGCCATCATTTTTAAAAAATATCTTTTTTAGTTGTCGATGGACACAATACCTTTATTTTATTTATTTATTTTTAGTGGTGCTGAGGATTAAACCCAGTGCCCCACACGTGGTAGGCAAATGCTCCATCACTGAGCTACAACTCCAGGCCCCATCATTTTTTTTTTTTATGACTAGATTTTTTAAAAATGTGGTATCATCCACACGGTTTACTATATTTGTCCACAAAAAGGAATTGTCAATACGCGCTCCAATATGTATGCTAAGTTAAGCAAGATAAATAAAAGCCAAACCAAAAGTCCACGAGATGTATAGTTCCACTTATATAAAGTGTCCATCACAGACAGGAGGTAGATTAGTAGTCACTGGTGCAGTAGGAAGAGGGCAATGTGGGTGGTCACAAATGAATACAGGGTTTCTTTGGGGGGTGATGAAAATGTTCTGTAAGTTGCACAATATTGTGAACACTCTAAAAAACACTGAATTGTATACTTTAAAGGGGTGCATTTTCTGGACATGTTATATTTTAAGTTATAGAAAAATCATATGTCACACTGTTTTATAAAATTTTTTTAGTTGTTGATAGACTTTATTTTCGTGGTGCTGAGAATCGAACCCATTTCCTCACACATGCCAAGCAAGCACGCTACCTCTGAGCCCCAGCCCCAGCCCCTGTCACACTGTTTTTTTTTTTTAAATAATACCTTTATTTTATTTATTTATTTTTATGTGGTGCTGAGGATCAAACCCAGTGCTTCACATGTGCCAGGAGAGCACTCTACCATTGAGTCACAGCCCCCGCCCCTGTCACACTGGTTTTTGAATTTACTCTCCCATGGGTACAACCAGACCTGGACTTGAGACCACTTGTTACTACCAACCCCCTTTTTAGGAAACTTGGAAAAAGGAGATTTGTTCAAGGTCAAGATCTTTGACATGGCCTGTCTCTTTAGGTGCCTGCCACAATTGTTATGACCACGAAGAGTGACAATAATAGCAGCTAATTATAGCAGTTCATTTTACATTAAGGACAATAAAAGATAAAATCCCTATATTATTGATTGCAAAATAATGCAAAAGTATAGAACAATTTAAGTCATAAAGACTTTAGAATATTTTGCTCTTCTATTCTCTTTGGGCCATCATTTTTGACACTTATGTAATCCTTGCTTTTTTTAAAAAAGGTAATTTTTGTATATTATTGTTTATAAATGTTGAAACCATGAAAATAATATATTGAAAAATTTCCCATATTATTGTGCCTCAAAACAACTGCATATTACCAACAGAGATGTATTTTTTGAAGATGCTAGTACCCATTTCAGTAATAATAGCTGGTATTTCCCAAGTGCTGATGATGCATATCTCACATAGTCTCTCAGTAACTCTCTAAGTGAAGTAATAATCTCTCTTGCTTAAAAAGATATGGAAACTGAGGCACAGAATCCTTAATTGATCACTTTCCAAAGGTAAGCTAGCCAGTGGGTAAAGACCTGGGAGAAAAATCCAGGCTGGTCTACTGTACAAAATACATTCTTTTTAAAAAATCGTTGCAAAATATGCGTAACATAAAACTTACCATTTTTAAACCTTTAAAAATGTGTAATTCAGTGTCTTTAATACATTCACAAGTTATGCAACTATCAATACCATCTAGTTCTAGCACATTTTATCACCCTTGTATCCATTTCTAGTCATTCCCATTTGAGCAATCATAATATCCCTTCTGTCTCTATGAATTTACCCATTCTAGATATTTCATAGAAATTGAATTAAATACTAGATGGCCTTTGTATCTGACTTTTTTTGACTTAACCCAATGTTTCAAGGTTCATCAGTGTTGCAGCATACATCAGTACTTCATTCCTTTTAATGGATGAGTAATATTCCATTGTTATTTATCTATACTACAGTCATATACCACATATTACACCGCATTTATTCACTTACAGACATTTGGTTATTTTCACCTTTTGCCTATTCTGAGGAGGAATGCTAGGAATGTTCACGTACAAGTTATTTTTTTGAACATTTAATTCATTTGGGACTATACTTATGCGTGGAATTTCTGGGCATATGTGTAATTTCATGTTTTAATCACCAACTATTTCTCACAGTGACTAAATCATCTCACATTCCCACGGGCAATATTCAAATGTTTCAGTTTCTCTACATGTTTGCCAACACTTATTTTTCATTTTTAAAAGTTATAGCCATCTTAGTGAGTGTGAAGTGGTATGTGGTTATATTGTTTTAATTTGCATTTCCCTAATGATAAATAATGTTCAGCATCTTTTAATGTTTGTCGACAATTTGTGTACCTCCTTTAGATTAATATCTACTCAAATCCATTGCTCAGTTTTTGCTTTTTAAAATCTTTTATTGATTTCTAAGAGTTTTTTAAAAAGTGTATTCTGTATATAAGACAGATTTGTCTATGTTTTCTCTCATTATGTGGGATGTCTTTTTACTTTCCCAATAGTATCCTTTTTTTTTTTTTTTGGTTTTCATAACTAGTTTATTTGAGTTCTCTTTCATAAGAATACAGTACATAAAAGAAATGAAATGAAACTGCAGAAATGTTTTTTTAAAAAATTCCAAATTAAAAAATTAAATTACACATAAGATAATTAAATATTTTAGCTTTTCTGAAATCTATTGGTAAAAGTACATTCTCAAATATGGTAGTATAAGTTATAACTGATTGCATCCTTTTATTTCAAAGACAGGTATTTCTCCTCTGTCCCTTTCTATCCCAAAAGAATAACTGCAAAGTAAAATAAATTATATTTTTAAAATTCCTCGAGAAAGAATATTTATATAATAGCATATCTCAGCCTGTTTCTTAAAATGCATTATTTATGTCCCGTTTATATTTTGCATATATCTAGTGTTAAGAAAACAATGTGGTAGCTATTTGTATATAGTATGCTATCATATTACACTTATAAAAATCTTACTTTGTAAGAACCTAGGTACTTAATTTTTTTATTTTTTTTCAATTTTTATTGTTGGTTGTTCAAAACATTACATAGTTCTTGATATATCATATTTCACACTTTGATTCAAGTGGGTTATGAACTCTCATTTTTACTCCATATACAGATTGCAGAATCACATCAGTTACACATCCATTGATTTACATATTGCCATACTAGTGTCTGTTGTATTCTGCTGCCTTTCCTATCCTCTACTATCCCCCCTCCCCTCCCCTCCCCTCTTCTCTCTCTACCCCCTCTACTGTCATTCATTTCTCCCCCTTGTATTATTTTTCCCTTTCCCCTCACTTCCTCTTGTATGTAATTTTGTATAACCCTGAGGGTCTCCTTCCATTTCCATGCAATTTCCCTTCTCTCTTCCTTTCCCTCCCACCTCTCATCCCTGTTTAATGTTAATCTTCTTCTCATGCTCTTTGTCCCTACTCTGTTCTTAGTTACTCTCCTTATATCAAAGAAGACATTTGGCATTTGTTTTTTAAGGATTGGCTAGCTTCACTTAGCATAATCTACTCTAATGCCATCCATTTCCCTGCAAATTCTATGATTTTGTCATTTTTTAATGCAGAGTAATACTCCATTGTGTATAAATGCCACATTTTTTTATCCATTCGTCCCCGATAGTATCCTTTTAAAAAATCTTTATTTATTTTTATGTGGTGCTGAGGATCGAAACCAGTGCCTCACACATGTGAGGTGGGCGCTCGACTACTGAGCTACAGCCTCAGCCCCCAATAGTATCCTTTGATAAAATTCAATTTTGGCAATTCCTATTCATCTAATTATTATTTTTTTTGGTTACTCATGCTTTTGGTGTCATTTCTAGGAATCAGTTGTTAAACTTAAGGTCATGAATATTTACCTCTTTATTTTCTCCTTTGAGTTTTAGCTCCTAAATTTAGGTCTTTGATCCATTTTAAAATTAATTTTGCATATAGTATGAGGTAGGTGTTCAACTTCATTTTTTTTTCTCATTTTGATATCTCATTTTCCAGACCATTTGTCAAAAAGACTATTCTTTCCTCCACTGAGTGGTCTTGGCACCCTTGTGCCTAATCATAGATGTATAGGTTTATTCCTGGATTCTCAATTGCATTACACTTACTTGTGTGTTTTTCCTTATGCTAGTATGACCCTATTTTGATTGCCATAACTTTTCTGTAAGTTTTGGAATTGTAAAATGGGAGACTTCAAAATTGTACTTTTTCAAGATTACTTTGGCTATTTGGGGCCATTTTTGTTTCCATATGAATTTTAAATAAAATTGAATTTTAAATATGAATTGTTAAATAAAAGACCATTGGATTTTGATAGAAATTGCATTGAATTTTTAGATAGCTTTGCCTCTGTAACACTGTTAAGCTTTCTTCCTATGCTAGGGGATGTCTTTTTTTTTTTTTTTTTTGGTTGTTTATTGTTTGTATGTGCCAGGGATTGAACCCAATAGTGCTTAATCACTGAGCCACATCCCCAGTAGACATTTTTTTTTTTTTTTAATTTCCATACAGGGTCTTTCTAAGTTGCTTAGGACTTGGCTAAGTTGCCCACGTTGACTTTGAATTCATAATGCTCTTGCCTCAACCTCCCGAGTTGCTGGGATTATAGGCATGTACCACCGCACACAGTTTGGGATGTCTTCCCATTTTAGGTATTTAATTTCTTTCAGCAATATTGTAGTTTTTCACATACAAGTCTACAAGTATTTTATTCTTTTTTGCTGCTATTAAGTATGGAATTGTTGGGGCTGGGGATGTGGCTCAAGTGGTAGCGCGCTCGCCTGGCATGCGTGTGGCCCAGGTTCGATCCTCAGCACCACATACATACAAAGATGTTGTGTCCACCAAATACTAAAAAATAAATATTAAAATTCTCTCTCTCTCTCTCTCTTAAAAAAAGTATGGAATTGTTTCATTAATTGCCTCTTAGGAAATTGCTAATATATAGAAAAATCACTGACTTTTTTGTTGCTAATTTTGTATCCTACAATGCTGTTGGATTCCTTTAGTAGTTCTAATAGTTTTTTTTTTGTGTGTGTGTGTGTGTGTGTGTGTGTACTCTTTGTACTCTTTATGACATTCTCTACATAACACCCTGTCATCTACAAATAGAGATTGTTTTGTTTCTTCTTTCCAACTAGATACCTTTTTTTCTTGCCCAATTTCCCTGGTTACAATTTCTGGTACTCTGTTGAATAGAAGGAGTAAAAGCGGGCATCCTTCTTTTGTTCCTGATCTTAGTGGGAAAGCTTAAGTTTTTCGAAGAGTATGAAATTCATTTTTTAAAACTCCTTTTATTATGTTTAAGAAGTTTCCTTATATTTCTACTTTTCTGTGTGTTTTTATTATGATAGCATGCTGAATATTGACAAAGATTTTTCTCCATCAATTGAGATGATTGTATGCTCTTCCCCTCTCCCACAATCTGCATTCTTAGCCAACAGGCCCAATTGCCTCTTTCTTTATGAATTATTTAATTTTATATCCTGCATTTAGCACATATAACACAAATTATTTTAATCGAGAACATGATTTCAAGTGCCTATGTTATTTTCCTATAATAATTTATTGAAAAACATTGTTGTTTCAATAACTTCAGTATTTTTTCTGTTAGCTACATTTCTTTTTTTTTAACTTTCCTGTTATTTTTTAAATTGATTTTTAAAAAATAAATGACAGCGAAATGCATTACAATTCTTTTTTTAAAATTTGTTTTAATTAGTTACACATGACAGTATAATGATCTTGACATATATACATTTGAATCAGATGGGATATAATTTTTCATTTTTCTGAGTTACAGGTTACAGAATTACATTGGTCATGCAGTCACGTATACACCCACAGCAATAATAAAGTCTATTTTATTCTGCTGTCCTTCCATTCCCCACTTCCCCTCCCTTCCCCTCCCATTACTTCTCTCTACCCAATCTAATGTGACACACTTCTTCTTGTTTTTTTTTTTCCCTCACATCGTCATACCTGAATTCTGTATAACGAAGGGGGTCTCCTTCCCTCTTCCATGCAATTCCCCTTCTCCCTCCCTTTCCCTCCCACCTCTCTTCCCTATCTAGAGGTAATTTTCTTCTCATGCTCTTCCTCCCTACCCCATTTTGAGTCACCTCCCTTGTATCAGAGAAGACATTTGGTATTTGTTTTTTTGGGATTGGCTAACTTCACTTAGCATAATCTGCTCTAATGCCATCCATTTCCCTGCAAATGCCATGATCTTGTTATTTTTTAGTGCTGAGTAATATTCCATTGTGGCATTACAATTCTTATTATCCATATACAGCACAATTGGAATCAAGTGCTCTACAACCCAAGGAGGTAGGTAAGTTATCTTTCTGTTCATCTCTGAAGCTCTTCCATCTTCTGCTAGTAGCAATTTATCTCCTTATTCCCTCTCAACATTTGTTCTTGTTCCTCACTCTACTCACTTTCCAGAAACATTCTAATTCTGGCTCTGTGTTCATTTAGAGTTCTGAATGAATGACTAGGCCAATAGAGTTAATGTAGAAAACATAATAAACTTAGTGGTAAAACAACTAATAAACCACAAACTTGTTCTATTACTACCTGTATTTATTTAGCTTGGAAAGAAAAGGAATATGCAATTTGGTCAGTTTTTTTTTTTTTTTTTTTTCAGTTTTCCTCTTTTCTTTATCAATATTGATTTGCACATTCCTGCATGAATTTTCAGATAATCTGGAAATATAGGAACACTGTAAAGAATTGGACTCATACATAAAACGAATGTAGTAACATTTAGTTTTAGAAAACACCAAGGAAAACATTTCTATTAATTTTCACAATGATTGAATTTTTTTAAAAAAATCACTTTATGCTTGAAGTAAAAATTTTGCTCATAGACATCACGGAATCCCTTTCATTTAAACACATATATTTACACATTTTGAAGCCATCAGATATATTTGATTCAAAGACTATTAAAATTCTGAAGGCAAGAATACTGAAAAAAGCCAAAGACCTGAATAGATATAAAAGAAGCTGCTCCTTGCAAGACTCAAAGTTGCCATGGTTAAGTTTTCCTGAGCCGCAGAAGGAGAACTACAATTCCCACAATGCTAAGCGCGAAAACGCAAGCCTCGGCTTCACTTCTTGCCGCCTGAGTCCCGCCTCCTCGCCCCAGTGATTGGACTTCCCACTTCCGCGCCTCTGGACTTCCCTTTTCCCATTGGTGGAGGCTTCAGCGGGGTCAACAACGGAGTTCACGCTCGGCCGGCTTGGTTCTGTCAAGCCCACCGGCCTTCCCCTCCGTGCCAAGATGGCGGCAGAAGCAGCTGGTGGGAAGTACAGAAGCACAGTCAGCAAAAGTAAAGACCCTTCGGGGCTGCTCATCTCTGTGATCAGGTGAGGGAGGCAGGAAGCAGCGTCAGGGGACGGGGGCAGAGGCTCGATCTCCGCTGTGGAAGGGAGAAGGGTTCGCCGGGTTCTACCCCGCACACCTTTTCCTTTCCTCCCTGCCTCCCCAGCCCCTCCCAGGGCCCCAGCAGCCCCATGCTTTTCAGCCCCTGTAGTACCCCACTTTTCTCCGGGCTGGGCCTAGAGGGAGGAGCCCCGCTTCAGTCAGTAGGGGCTGAGCCCTCTAGGTTCCCTGGGCCCTAAGAGCACGCAGTTTGGGTTGGTGGAGAGAGCCAGGTGAAGGTGTGTTCATCCATTGATCAAACCTTGATTGATGGGTTGCCTTAGCAGAGCTCTCAGAGGAAGACGTCTTGTTCCCTGTACTCTGGGTGCAAGGCCGGAGACTACTGTCAGGAGTTGCAGATTGTCCAACTCTGGTCACTTTCCACCACTGTGAACGGCCGCAGCCCCATGTACAAGGGCCGGCAGTGGGCTGGTAGAAGGGCTGGGGTTTGAAGGCACACATCTGTTTTCGATTTGTGTTGTGCCGGTTTCTGCCTTTCTATCCGTCTATTCCTTAACAAAACGAAGCAAGTTTCAAATTCTCCTTCACGCATCCTCTTCCCTGCCACGTTAGGATGAGAGTGGGAAAGGGAATCTTTTAGGAACCTGTGTTTTAAAAAAGTGAAATAAATTGAGTACCGTTAAGGATGATACAGGCAATAACTATAAACAACCCAAATTAAAAGTAACGTGACATGTTTTTACATTGTTGGCACTTGAATGTCAAGTCAGTCATTTTCCATGAAACGAACACCGCTTTCTGCTCCTTTCCCCGACCTATGCTAAACTTTTGTTTGAGTTCTTGGAGGGCTCCTGGAATGTCCTGATCATCTTTTTATTTAAAAAACATTTCATCAGTGCACTATAATTATACATATTAGTGAGATTTGTTGTTACATATTCTTATATGCACACCGCATAATTTGGTTTGATCATCTTTTTAAAACTCAGGACTCATCAGTATCAGATAAGTACTAAGCAATTTGAATGAATATATCAAACTTTAATTATTTTATTTTTTGCAATATGGGGTATTGAACCCAGGGGTGCTTTACCACTAAACTATATCTCTGCTTCCCCCTAACCTAACTTTTAAAATATTTTGTTTTGAGACAGTCTAAGTTCCCCAGACCTGTGATCCACCTGCCTCATCCTCCACAGTTGCTGGGATTACAGGCATGTGCCACCATGCCTGGCATTTATTAAAGGACAGTTTACCACTCAAGGACTAATAAAGATCCATTCTCTGGATCTTACTTAGGAGACTCAAGTTTAAGATTATGTCTTGTTAAATCATTTTCAATTCGTTTTATAATTAGGAGAATAATTATGTATGGAAATACTTAATATACTTGGTAGGCCTAACAGGAAATGCTTTTTTTAAAAAAAATTTTTAACATTTTTATCTTATTTATTTATTGTTTACTTTGTCATATGTAAAGCATTATTTGTTAAATGTTTAATGCTTCACATTAAGCCTATATTCACAATATATTTACATAATCATGATTCTATAAACATTGCTTCCTACTTGTGCATGATTGGAGTATCATACTATAATCTCAGACTGATACAATTACTATCTTTAATTATCTTTAACTTGATTTAATTATTATAAATAGTTGTAAAGTGCTTATCAGAGTCAATAAATTCACATTTGCATTTGGAAATGATGTTCTTTTGGATTCTAAAGATCCACATTCTTGCTTTAGCTATACATGTGGTGTATGGATATGTCTCATTATACTAAAATTCCAACTGGAATCTTCATAATTCTCTCTGAAATTACAATAAATGAATTTGGATTTTTAAAAAAATTGTTCATTTTTTCTGCTTTACAGTCAACATTCACTTATAAGAAGTTAGTGCTAGTTTTCAATATGCTGCCTGGCATTTATTATATACTTAGTCAGATTTGAGCAGATCCCCTGAGTTTTGCAAAGACAAATCAGTTATATTACCTTCGAGGGTCTATCTGGGGGATAAATGTTTGTAAGAACTATGACATAAGACAGAAGAAAGAGATGAAGTAATATGGACATGCAGGAATGTTATAGAAGGAGTAGTTACTTCCAAAGAAAGTGGAGTAGGGCCCGGGGAAGGTAGCAGCTATATACAAAGGTACTATTCTCATTTATATATTTTTGATCCTGAAGATTGTTCCTTTTTTTAATGCTTTATGTTGGTTTTCTTCAGTGCCAGTTAAATATACCCTACATGTCTGATATTTGAAAACAGCATGGAAATCAAAAGCTTTTTTTTTTTTTTTTTTTTACTGATACTGACTCAGAAACATACATTGCCTTTGGTGGACTCAATGTGGACTCAATGTGCCAGATGGGTTGCAATATGATTTTGTGATTATTCATCCATCTCTTATTTTATTGGACTTGTTACATTTATTTCCATGATTTGGGCCTGGGCATTTTTTGCTTTTAATTCTGTTGTGTATTAACTGCTTTTCATTTTTCTTCTTTACTCTTGACCACTTGAAAGCTCCTGAATAACACTATTATCATGTCCATTGCAAGTATGGTATTGGTTGGTACCTGATCTAGCATTCTGGGCAAGTTTAGTAAAGATTGGGGTTCAGAGTTACATGTGAATGAACGCCTGGATGTTGTTAGTGCTGAAGTGTTTGTGTTTGTGTTTCAACATTTCTTTGAGTCACAGGAAACTTCAGGATTGAAGTAAGGATGTTGCTCTCCTTGTTGTTTCCTTTCTGATGTGTTTTTGAAATGGTTTAAATTCCATTAATAGTGGCAGTGAATGAGAGGAGGATGACAGGATTCCTTCAGTGTTAAGGATTTGGGGTAAGGGAAAAGTCACACAGGGAAGAATGGAAGGGGGAATATAATTTTTGTTAGTAAATTGTGTTGTAGCTCTAAAGTAGCTACTTTGTATATTTGTACATTTTGTATCCTATTTGTTATCCTTCTTGCAACATTGTATTCATGATTCTTAATTTCTCAAACAAAAACTCCACCTATCTAACTTTTTTCAAATTCTTCTCAAAGACTGTAGCTGTAGTGGTTGCTTTGGCAACAAGCCTCCAAAGAAAAACCCATTTTAGGCTTGTGTTTATTAAGAGGAACCTAGTACATGCTAGTTCTCTTTCATGTTTCCCGATCATTTTTTCATGAAATAAATTACTTGTTAGGGATATAGTCCACTCACTTTTGAAAAATTTGATCATATTAACTTTATCTTTTTATGTCACTGAGCAGTTATTTTTCTTTTTTAAATGTTCATAATTCTTCTTCAGTCCTTTTGCTCAGGTATGTAAAAAATGTCATTTCCTTGCAATACTTTATATTGTTTTTAAAATGCTATCCCTAACAGTTGGAATAGCATTTATTATTGCAGTCATTTTTTAATATTGGGTTTTTTAAAAAAAATAGATAAGATTTAATGTAAGGACAGAGTAGGTGTAGATAAGGGGAATATCTAAGTCTCATCACTATTTCCTGAAGTGGTACTAAATAATTAAATGATGACTCTATTTTGCTAGTATGACAGTCTACCACTTTAAAGCATTTAAAGGCCAAAATAATTTAAAATGTAGTATAATTATAACACAAGTATTATATTTGATAGATGTATGTATTTTTAAGTGCCCAAGACTGATAAATAAAAATTTCTGATCATTCAAAAAATAATGGATAAAAATATTTCAGGACAGTCAGATGTCTCAAATAGTAGACTTCCAGGGCTTTACAAAAGAGGTCTTCAAACTATGGGGTGAGGGGTGGGGGCTTTGGTAAGGAGACAGATGGTGCTTGGGATTTATTCCATTGGAGGCTGCTGCTAACTGTACATTTGGGGTTTAAATCTTGCTACTGGCTCTTTAAAATGGAACTAATTGGGTGGACAGAGTCCTGATTATCTGCTGATGTACAGTTTGGACAGTTTGCATGTGTGTGTGCAGGCGCACACATGCAACCTCCCCCCCACCCCCCAACACCTTTTTGTTTGGTGTGGAGTTGGAAGAGGCAGCCTTTCTACTTGGGGAAGAAAGCAAGATGGCATTTTGAAGACGTTGTCTTATTTTTGTGAGTTCCTGTCAGATTTTTAATTGGGAAATGTGTCTACCACTTACTGTTAGGTGATTTGCTTTCCAATTAAATGTTGCCTCTCTTTTCTTTGTAAGTTGGCCTGTAATAGCCAGTTTAATTGGGGAAACAAAATTTAGTTGTGACTTAAGGAGACCTTATGGAAACCTCTGGGCAGAGCTTTTGTAGACAGACTCCGTAAATGTCAAGGAGAATTGAACACAGCTAAAGGCTCACATTTCCATCAACTTTTGTGCCTTCACAGATGTTGAAATTTCAAAAACTTTCAATATCCTTTATTGTAGACACCAGTTAAATTTGCTTCCTCCTCAGAGTGTATTTTGGTCAGCCCACAGTTAATTCAAAGTCAGCTTTGTTGAAGGGGCCCAGGCTTTGATCAGGGCTTTGAACAAATAGCTTTGAGGTTCACAACAGAGTTTGTGGTGGGAAAGGAATGTGGTCCCTGATCCCAGCTGAGTCCTGGAAGTTGTGGTAGGGGTTGTCTCCAGCACCAGCTCTTCATTTGAGCCCATCTCATCATGACCTCTAGGCTTCTGCTTCTTTTTGTATCCTTGCAGAGTCTTGGCACTAGTGATGCAGTGTTAGAATACGTGGAGACCAAACACTTCACAAACTTTCAGAAAGTTCTGGGACACTTAACAACAGATGTGGAAGTAAAACCCTTTTCTGGTTGAACATGCAGATCTTGGGGATCCATGTCTGTCTTTCTAACCCCACATGTGATTGTTAACACTGGAATTTCTTAAAGTCTTTGAGTTATTTTAGTTTTAATATTTGGTGATATGGTCAAGTTTTTTTTCAAGCTGTTCTAGTTAGTTGAAGACATACGTAAGTGGTTTTGTTTGGTTAGGTAGATATTTACTGTATTACCCATGTTACCAAGTAAAATCCTTGTGCTTAGTTCTCATTTGTAAAATGGAATGATAATTTAATCTACTGTGGTATAGGGGAGCCTTAAGTGAGATATGAGTATATAAAAGCACAGAAAAGTTTGTCAAATGTTCATTTGTGGGATCTGTTGCTTCTTTGGTTAAAAACTTGATTTTAGTAAATTTTCCAGATGACAACAAATATATAATGTGAATTTTCCACCAGAAATATCTTTGCCAGGTTGACAAGAGTGTTTGAGTGAATCCATGTTAGAATATTGTCTTCGTAACTAGAAAGAAAACCTTATACAGCTGAATTAAGATGGCAGCTATTTGATCATTTGAGATTCAGTTAAAGGAGCTAGATTTAAATACCTATGTCTTTGTTTATACTTGTTTGTGCATAAAACATACAAAATAGAAACACAAAATGTAAACCATTAGATTAAATTCAAAATATTTTACAAACAAGAAAGGGTATCCTTGCCTAGATATCCTTGTTGTCCTTTGTAAAAATATACTATACAAATTTGAAACAAGTAGACCATAAAAGAGTGACACTGACCAGTCATTTCCCAAAATACTACCTAGTTGTTTTGTTTTGTTTTTGTTTTTGGTGCGGGGATTGGACCCAGGATCACTTAACCACTGAGCCATATCCCTAATCCTTTTCATTTTTAATTTTGAGACAGGATCTAGTTGCTGAGGCAGGCTTTGAACTTGTGATCTTCCTGTCTCAGCCTCCTGAGTCACTGCCTATTTTCTTTTTCATATTTTCATATGGATTCTGTCCATGGATGTACAGAGGTTTAATAGTTGTAATTATAACAAGCGTAACATTGTTTAACATAACAAACTTTTATATTGCTGTATAACCTTTTTAGTCACATAAGTAGACTGTAGTTTTAAGTGTGGAAAATAACTATATTCTCTCCACACAGAATTAACCACTGATAATACTATTGCTTCCAGTTTAAAACAAAAATTACTTCACTTTTATAAAATTATTATACTCATGATAAAAAATTCAGATGATGAATATGATAACAATTGAAGATGAATACAAAAAGAAATTATTCTGAATTTTATTTTCTGTCATTTATCATCATAGAAAATGGGTGAATCTAACTCTAGATTTCTTTTTCTCTTTTTCTGTGTGCATGTGTGTGAAATGTTGGATGGATAGATAGAAATAATATTGTATGAAATGTGGAATCTTATTTTACATATTGACTTTATTTTCCCTCCTTTTTGAGATATGCAGATAAGTAGTAAAGCATACAAATCTTAAGTATGTGGTTGATGAATTTTCACCCGTACAGATGAAGATATAGGACACTTCCAACATCTTAGAATGTTCTTTCCTTTTTAGTTTTTTCCAATGCATTTCTTTGTGTGCAAGAATATCCAGCTGTTCCAATTCGTTTGTTGAAAAGTCTGTCCTTTCTTCCCTGTGTTATCCTTTGCACTTTTGTAAAAAATCAGGTCACCTTATATATGTGGGTCTATTTCTTGACTCTGTAGTCTGTTCCATTCATGTCTATCTTGATGAATACCACACTATCTTGATTATTGCTTTTGTAAGTCTTGAAAACAGTGTGAGCCACTAAACTTTATTCTACTTTTTTAGAGTTGTTTTGGATATTCTAGTTTCCTTGCATTTCCATGCAAATTTTAAAATGAGCTGGTTTCTACAATAAAACGTGTGATTTTGGTTGGAATTGTATTAAAAGTATATATTAATATAGTGGAATTGACAATATTGAGTCTTCTAGTCTATGAAAGGGGGGATGAATCTTTCCATTTAATTTGACTTTAGTTCTCAGAAATGTTTTCTTTCTTTCTTTTTTTAAAAATAGATTTCAGTGTATAGGACTTTTATATTTTTGGTCATATTTACCTCTTAAGAATTTTAGACCTTTTCAAGTTGTGTTATTGTTCTCTAAAGACTAATTTTCATTTTTTCGAATTCTTTTTTTTGGTGTTAGTACTTTATTTTATATAGTTTGTATAGCTGAACCTTTTAATTCACTATTTTCCCCCTGTTCCTAATCTATTGTTAATTCCATCTAATATGATTTTTTAAATAACTTTTTATTTATTCTTTTATTTTTATGTGGTGCTGAGGATTGAACCCAGTGCCTCACACATCCTAGGCAAGTGCTCTTACCATGGAGCCACAACCTCAGCCTCTCATCTAATATAAATTTTATCTTAAATTATGGTTTTCATCTCTGGAAGTTTTATTTGGGTCTTTGGAAGATATCATTTCTCTGTGTACATCTTTAATTTATATCTTTAGCATAGGAAATATAAGTATTTTATGACTCAGTTTCATTACTAATAACTTTAAAATTTGTGTCATTTCAGGATTAATTTCCCCCCTTTATGTGTTTTGTACTTTTTGATTACATGGTAGACATTGTATATTTTACCTTGTTGGATATTGGTTTTGGATATTTTTGTGTTCCTATAAAAATTCTTGAGCTTTTTTCCTGGGCTGTGGTTGGAAACAATTTTGTCTTTTTAGCTCTTGTTCTAAGTTTTACTAGTTAGGAGCAGAACAACATTTAGTTTATGGCTGATTTTGTTTCACTCCTCTCTGTTCCCTATTACAGTCTTACATTCTGCGGCTTTATAGAGTTAGATTTTTGTTAACTGTTTCAAGCTATGAAATAAGTTATGAACTTGATTCTTATATTAGTGTCCAATTCTCTGTGTACTGGGACTTAGCCTTGAAAAACATGAGAACTCATAATTTAACACAATAATAAGGGAACATTCTTCTGCTACATTTGGCACTGTTGGTAAGAAAATGATACAGTTCAAGATTCCTAGGAAAAACCTTTTTGACTTTTATTTATTCTTGAAAAAGTATTTGTAAAATACTTGCTAAAGGTAATGTAGAATATAATGTAAAAGATGTTTTTCCATTTAAAGGTGCCTATCATTGTGCTGAATATTATAGGAGACATTATTTTGTATTCAAAATGTCACTTGAGAGTTTCCTAGGAATGTATGAATTCAGGCACCACCTTGACTCACCCCCCTGATGTGAATATACATTTAAGTAAGAGTCCCAGATGATTTGAAAGCCTGTGAAGTTTGAGTTGCTCTTAGAACATAATGTATTTGGGGAAATAAAGAATAAAAAACCAATTGGAATTGTTAATATTTTTTAGCTGAAATAATGGTATTATGGCTGAAAGAAAAGTGACCACAACACTCAGAGCGACCAAGAGACCTTTATTGCAGCAGTGCAAAGAGGAGAGAGAGAGAGAGAGAGAGAGAGAGAGAGAGAGAGAGAGAGAGAGAGAGAGA
>NW_026000164.1:17069031-17257505 GCF_001458135.2 Marmota marmota marmota | reverse complement strand
GGGGGGACTTGGGCATTTGGGCTTGAAGTAAACAGGTGATAAAGAACCAGACAGAGGGTTTGAGTGGCCAGGTCATCCTGCAGCTGACTTTGTTTGGCATGCCCTGCAGACAACTTACTCAGCCTGTCCTGCACCTAACAATGGCTATGTTGTTTAAAAAAGGATTATTCTTAAAATGTATACACATGTATTGAAATATAAAAATAATACCATGTAGTCAGCCCTAAGTGCTGTCTGAAATAAGACACTAGTGAAATAATTGGAGAGGAGTGTTAAAGAGTCAGAAGCAAGATTGGACTGTGTTAATAGCTGTTGAAGCTTTATTTTTTTAAAAAAATTTTTTGACAAGTCTGTTAATTTTTGTATATGGTTGAAAATTTCCTTGAAAGTGTATGTGTTAGGACTGGGAATCTAGCTCTGTAGTGCTTGCCTAGCATGCCTGAGGCCCTGAGTTTAATCCATAGTACTGCAAAAGATTAAAAAAAAAAAAAAAAGGGCTGGGGTTGTGGCTCAGTGGTAGAGTGCTTGCCTAGCATGCACGAGGCACTGGATTCAATCCTCAGCACCACATAAATGTAAAATAAAGATATTGTGTGTCCACCTAAAACTTAAGAATAAATATATTTAAAAAAAAAAAGAGAGAAAAAGAAAAAGTAAAAAGTGTGTGTCTGTGTACCTATGGTAAAGGGTAAAGGAATAGAAAACAGGTCCTATAGATTAATAAATTATAAAAATGCTACAAAATATATTCTGTTGGGCTGGGGTTGTGGCTCAGTGGTAGAGAGCTTGCCTGGCGTATGTGAGGTTCTGGGTTTGATTCTTAGCACCACATATAGACAAAAAAGCTCTATCAATAAATAATAAAAATTAAAAAAAAAATATATATATATATTCTATCACCTTTCCACCATGTGCCTTGACATATTAAAATCTTATGAATGTCTCAGTTACAGAAACCTGCTCCAATTTGTGTGACCCAGAATTTCCAAAATGTATTTGACCACATAGAACCTATTAATATTTTGCAAAACATTGTTTCTCAGAAACTCACCAGGAAGTAAGGTTACCATGGAGGGTGCCTTAAAGAAGGATGAGGGACTTAAAATGGAAGAAGAGAGCTAGGATTTGGGTAAGGAAGTGTAGGGGCACATTTTAAGTAGACGTTGTCACCTTTAGAGTCAGTTTTTTGTCCTAGTGGGTGATTTAACTTAATTTCACATAAATGGTCTTTGTTGGCTGAAACAGTTTTAGCTTTTTGTCCCCTGAAATATTCTGTGTATCTGAGTTAATTGAAATATTGAAAAACTGTGTCAGTGGTGTGTAGTAGTCGGCCCTAAGTGCTGTCTGAAATAAGACACTAGTGAATTTTCAATTGACTACTTTAAAGCAGAAATTGTTTACTGTCACTTGATATTAAATGAATCTCTGTGCTGTTAAGGGATGCTTTTCTTGTGCATCAAAACTTTTTGAGAGGAACTTGTTATTTTGAATTGCTATCAATTGGGATGAGATTATCTTGTGTTTTGTGGGCTCTAATAAGACATAGTTAAGAAATAAGCAATCACAATGTATAATACAATATAACAAAATTCGATTTAAAAGTGCAATGTAGATTTGCTTGTGCTCTGAGTGAAGCCCTATCTTAGGTGATTATAGTGATAATACATATCAATGATTTCTTTAATATGTAATTTTTTATGCAAACTTGGAATTATGATGAACGCCCCTTATTTTTATAACTCACTGGAAGCATTTCCAGGCTGTTCATCATACACAAAGTGTCCTGCTTAGTATAATAGGTTTGCAGGTCTTCCCCCAGCTTGTTTAGTGTTTATATTCAGAGTAGTCCTCCTTTCCTCCTCTTCAGTTTGTGGTTTTTCACTCCACTCATACATGGAACTGCATGTTCGTTTCCCTGCTGACGTAAAAGGCATATGTTTCTGTCAGATACTTCTTACATGGGTTGTTTCATATTTTAAAGGAAAAGAAAATCTGACTTTGAGGTAGAGCTAAATAGACCCAATAGTATACCCAAAGGACTTCTGGTTAAAAGAACTTTGGGAAAGAAAACAGGATTCACAGTTTGTAGAGTTGTGTCAGCTGTGTGTGTGTGTGTGTGTGTGTTGGAGTCAGAAAAAGGAATATTATGTTCTGGATGGATCAGTAAGATAATACTTTTTATTATTTCTTTTCCTACTTGGAATGAGGTTCTGAAGCTAGTTAACACTTGAGCATTTGTTGAGAGTTAAACTGTACTTAGTTTCTGCCTTGTGGAAATGTTAGAATATTTTGTAAATAAAGGTAACTGCCTGTTCCATGCTCTTTTCATTATGCAAGTAAAAAAACAAAGAATTGTCCTCAAAGAGGGAGGGTAGCGCTGACTGGTGTGCTCAGGTGTTTGATGAGTAAAAATTACAGGGGCCTCTGACATTAGTTGGTTTCCTCAGAGGCCCATTTTGAGGACTTTTTAGAATGGAGGGTCACTGAGGAGATTTGATTCTTACTGTAGATTGTGCTGTAAAGAGCTGTCGTTTTCTGATAAGTGATGTTTGGATATGAGAAGCCTTACTTGTGATTAGTTTTTCTGAGTTGCTTGAAGGGATTTCCATTAATTGTTTTGTTAATCTTTTTATTTCTGGAAGAGTGGTCACTGGATGCCAACAAGGAATGCCCTTAGTAGACAATCAAGCCCATTAACTGTTTTCAGAAAGCATGATTTAATGCTAATCATTCTGCAGGTGTCACCAAAATTCAGGTGTATTACATTAAATACTTATAGCAGGTTAATTAGTTTAGTTGTCTGTAGTTGTATTAGCCAGCAAATTCTTCTTGTGGATTTGCCAAGAATCTGTGTTGTTGTGGCCAAGGAGGCCAACTAATAACATCTGCCTGAGATTTTAACCCTGCAAAATACACTGTAGTGTTTTATGATGTGGTGTATTATTCTGCTCAGGTTGTCAAAAAATACCAGAGACTGTGTGGCATAAACCATGGTATTGTGTCACACTTCTATAGTCTCAGAATGAGACTGGTGATACCTCTGCCTGGCTTGTAGATGGCCTCCTCCTTTGCTGTGTCCCCACATCCCTTTTACTCTGTGAGCCTGTAGAGAGGGCTCCCTGCTGTCTCTTTCTTTTCTTGTCTAGGCTCCTCCCTGACCTCAATCTTTATATCTCCTTCTTAGGCCCTATCTCCAAATACAGTCACATTGAGGGCTGAGGTTTCAACATACATTTTGTGTGTGTGTGTGTTGTGTGCGTGTGTGGGGGTTCAGTACATAACAGGTATACCCTGGAAACTCTTTATTGATCAACATACCTTAAACTGCTTCCAGAGTGATATTCTGCCATCACCAGCTGATAATCTTGAGGTCCAGGTGAGATCCCTGGTCTGTGTCTTAATTTATCACCCTCAGTTGTCAACCTTCCGATATGATTTCTGGCTTATGGAATTTAATAGTCTTCTAATAGCCCTCTCATACCAACACTTACACCATGCACTATTTCAAAGAACTGCTAGCTGGTTGGCTTGAACTTGCAGAAGTTTTGCTGAGAAGGGGAACTTAATAAAACAACTTGATCCATTTGGTTTTATAAATTCCCTAAATTCTAACCTTAGATTAAAATGAATCACTGAAAAACTTCACACATATACCATATTCAGTCTTTCAAAACCTTTTAGCCTAAGTTGATTTTAATGTTATATTCCTGAAGGAACTTGTAAGAAATGGTGATGTAAAATTTATTACTTTGTTTTCAGGGGGTTGTTGAGGACATCATTTGCTATGTTTGATAATGTCTCCCTTGTTTTTAAGATTTCTTTTAGAATTTAGACTAGTATAAAGTGTGTTTTCATAGAGGATCTAGAGTCTGTGTTTTTGAGATTGAGAACTATAATACTGATTCCTTTTTGCCTTGACTACCTGAAAACTCAGATTTATATTAGGGGCTTATTTCATATAAACCACGCTTGGCCACATGACCTGCTTGTGCTCTGTACTCCCACTTTCTCGTGTGAATTTTCATTTCATTAATTATATTCTTGCTCAAATGATCTCAGATTTTTTTTTTTTTTGAAAAGAGGTGGGCTATAATTAAATGCTGGTTGTGAAGTTAAAACTCTTTGGCTGGGTGCTAACCCTTAAGTGGCTTCAAAGAACACCCAGAATAAAAGCCTATAAAGCTGTGCCTGGTCTGGCTCCCGATTTCCTTCCTGACTTCCTCTACTATCACTGTCACTCTCCTGGAATCTGTACAGCCACATTAACTTCCTCACCATTCCCACTTTTCTGAACATGCTGAACATGTCCTCCTTCAGAGCCTGTGCATCTTCTGTTCTATTGTCTAGGAATTAGTTTCCCTAGATAGTGCCCGACTTTCTCCCTCATTTCCTAGCAAACTCTAGTCAGATGCTGTTCTTCATCTGAGAGATCCTTCCTGGCCTCCCTAGCTACAATCTATGCTTCTCTGCTTTACTGACTTCCTCTCACTGAAATGCAGGCTTCATGAGGGAGGGATTGGCATTATTTACTGCTGTATCTTTAGCTCCTTAGAACTGTGTCTGGAAAGTAATAGGTACTTAATAAATATTTGTTCAGTGATTCAATGCAATAAATAGGGGCACCATACCTATTGCTTGTCCTTGCCTAGAAATTTTTGAGCAGTTATTTCTTTGTGTAAGACAATTTAGTTGCAATTGTTTCTTAGGGCAGGGAGTTCTCTTTATGACCTTGCCAGATTCTGCATTTTGCTGCTGCATCTGTAGCTTTTACTAAGCATTTAATATACCAGCCACTGTAATAATATAGAGAAAAGGTCTGGTCTCAGTTCATTGAATAATATCCTCAAGAACTTTAGAATGGGGGAGGCTTTAGATGATTTGGGCTAATAGTGTGATTCATAGATTTTTATTTTTTTTAATGTTTATTTTTGTAGTTGGACACAATATCTTTATTTATTTATTTTTATGTGGTGCTGAGGATCAAACCCAGGGTCTCACACGTGCTAGGCTAGTGCTCTACCGCTGAGCCACAACCGCACCACCCCCCTCATAGATTTTTAAATATTGTTTCTAATATCATCTAACTTTTTTTTTTTTTAAAGCCAAACTTCTATATATTTTTACACAGCACATTTATACACCTCTCCAATCCCTATTACATCCTGGTGAGGCAGGTATTTTTATTATCTTGCCTGTTTTATAAAGAAAAAACAGACCCAGAGAGATTAAGTAACTTGCCCAAAGTCGAATAGCTTAAAGTTGCAGAGCCCTGTTTGAATCTGTACTTGTGCATTCCAGAACTTGTGTCCTTTTGATGTTTACTCTCGTTTGACCCATTTGATGAGGGTAGAAGAAGGTTTTCTGGTGTATTCCTAATGGTAGCATTCTAGATTTGTTTTTTTCTTTTTATATCCTTTTATTCTGTCTTTGACTGAAAGCTATTGTTCCCCTTGAGTGATGGGTCACTTTTTGGTGACTAACCTTATTCTCATAGGTGTGTTTTTTCTTTTTGATTTTCCTTTTGTCTTTTAAAAGAATAATATCAACTTTTATGTGCTTTCTCCTGTCTGGACTCCATTACCCTATTAAGTCCAAACTGAAAGCAAAATTGCTCCATAGAAGGAACCAGTGATGGTGACTAGTTATTTTCTTTTCAAAACATTTGACCGGCCAACTGAAATATAGAAGCTAGTATAAGAAAAAGAAACAGAAAATTCAGTTTTCAATCTCGTTATTTACCCTGGATTTTAATATTTGTTTATAGGATTTGCTTGGATCTGATGGCTTATGAAACCACTAGAACCATATAACATTGTTGTTCCACTAGATTTGTTAACAGTAGCTGAATGTACTGTGGCCCTTTTAACCCATTAGGTAAATAAATTCCTTTCTGGGGATTAATTAGTCATGGTTAGAGATGTAATTCATCATGTAAAATACCAGAGCTGTCTTTGTGAAAAATTCTTAGTGATCCAGAAATGTCTCTGTGTCTAGCGTCACTGCAACCTGGTTTATTCTGTTACTCCATGAACTTGACAATAGTTTGTAAATCAATTGTTTTGAGATAGAAATGGAAAAATTGAAAATCAATTGTTTTGAGATAGAAATGGAAAAATTTTAAGGAGTGATTTAGTATCTTGGAATGCAACTTTAAACCATTTTGTCTTTACTTAGGTCTTTTATTATTTTTATTTTTTATTTTTTGCAGTCCTAGGAATGGAACCCGGGGCCTTGCACATGCTAGGCAAGTGCTCTACCACAAGAAACACCCCAGACCAGCTCATGTCTTTTAGCTCATGCTTTAAAACCTCCAGATTCAAGACTGTTAACTACTTAAAAAGCTGCTTAGTGCTCTGTGTCCATCTCTAGCTATCCACTCTTTTCCTTGCATGTGTGTCGATTATAGCACAGTTAGGGTGCAGTGTGCACCCTAGGAGTTGAAGGCAGGTAAGATAGGATTTTGTAACATCTATAGAAGAAAGAGCATGGGCTTTGGAGTTAAGGATAGGTACATTTTAGTTCCACTCTGGTATTATTAACGGTATGTGTGCAAATTACTTCTCTGAGCCTCTGATTCCCCAGCTGTGAGAAGGGTGATGATACTATCCAACTCACTATTTTGAAGATTGTCTTATTATGTATACAAAATAACAGTGCATTGCCTATCATATTATAGGCACTCAATAATTTGTACTTGTGCTTCACTTGTACCTTCTTTTTCCAACAGGTAGGACATAGGGATGAACATAAACTTTTGCATTTCATTTAAAAATTTTGCAAGTAGAACATGAGTGAGAGCTGGCTCATCAGGGTTTACTGTCAAAGGGGTCAGATTATTTTTGGATTCTATATTTTTAAAAATGCAATGTAGTTTTAGGCTAGATTGTTTGGAATAAAGAGTCTAAACTTTCAGTTTGGAAGTATGTTGTTGAGTCAGGCAGCTTTCAGTCACTGTGACAAAATAATCCATATAAAAGGAGGAAAGATTTCTGTTGGCTCATGGTTTTAGAGACTTCAATCCTTGATTACCTGATATTGCTGAGTTGGGCCTATGGTGATACAAAGCTTTATGGCAGTAGCATGTTGAAGAGGAAGCTTGTTTGCCTCAGGGTAGTCAGTGAAAAGAAAGAGAGGAGGGGCTCTAGCCCCAATGTCTCCTTCTAGAGCATGCCCCCAGTGACCTAACTTTATTCCATTAGGTCCTGGCTCCTAAAGGTTCACCTACCTTCCAATAGTGCCACAGGCTAGAGATCCTTCAGTAGTACCTGGGTCTTTGGGGGACATTTCATACCCTAAACTCTTGCAGTTGTGTTCAGTTCTGGACACATCTTGAAAAACAGGATCGTTAAAGCCCTCATGAGCTGGACTGTGCAGCCAGTGGCCCAGGTTCAAGGTCTGACTGTGCTACTTAAATGCTCTGTGCCTTGAACAAACAACTCAATCTCATCCATCATCTCTTAAAGGAGGTATAATAATGGTACCTACCTGACAGAGTTGTTATCCAGAATATATGAATTATGTTTAAACTACTTAGATTAATGCCTGGCCACAGTAAGTTCTATGAGAGTGTTAGCTATTTTGAGGGAACTTCAGAGGATAGCAACAAGGTTTTTGGACTACTTGGAAGACACTGTATGGAAGAAACAGTTGGAGATGTTGGAGGGGATGTTTTATGGAAGAGAGAATAGGCTTATTTTGTGTTGCTGAAACATAATTAGGATAAATGGGTAGAATTATAAAGATGTTTATTTTATTTTGATAAAAGGCTTTATAACAAATAGAACTCAAAATTGCAATGAGTTGCTTTGTGAGCTAGTGAGCTTCACATCACACAGAGGCTTAGAAGACGAAGAGAGGTTCCTGATCTGGCTTGTGGGATGAGCTAGAATGCAGACCTGTTTTACCCTGTTTGTTTTACCCTGTCAGTTCAGGTTAAGTGACTAGTTTAAAGTAAGATACCCACACTGAAATTTGTTGGTTTTGCTGGTATGAGTGAGAGCTTTATCTCTGGAAGCTTGCTGCTTCATGAGTTTATGGTCTATCATTCATTCATTTTCCATGTGTTTACTGTGTGAGACATTGTAAATTGTCTCATTTTGCAGAAAAGAAAACAGACCTAAGAAATGAATCCTTACCTTGATGTCATTCAATCCTTAAAGGAATTCGGTGACTTAGGTTTCATTAGTGTTGGGGGATAGTTCTCCTTGGATCAGTTGTTTTTCTGAAGTTCTTGTGAGCAAAGCACTGAGCACCCTTTGTTTTAGACTATCTTGTCAAGGATGTTTGTTTGACAAACAACCTTGAAAGACAGAAATAGCCTGTCCCTCCAGATAAAGGGTAGGCATGTCTTCAGCCCACTATAAAAGATTCAGTTTTCTGCAGGATTCTTCTCCAAGAACTCCCTTTGTGGGGCAGGCATCCATGTGGTCCTGCCTGCCTAATCTCCTTGGGGAGCTGATACAGATTTGCTGATTCTCATGTTGTTTACCATGCTGTGAGTAACAAAGTCTTTAGTCTCTGATTAAAGTTTTCTCCGGAAGTTTGTATCTTCTGTCAGTAGCAATGGAACTTTGGCAGGCAAACTTGCTAGGTTATAAATAGGATAAAGGCTCAGACTCTTCACAATTCTTGACATTAGGGAAAAGTAGGAGTCAGAGAAGTCTCATACCCAGTGCTAAGTGATCTAGTATTTGGGGTAGTGGGACTTGAACCTTTGTCTCTAGAGATGTACTTCCTATTTTATTCTGGAAAAATGCTGTTGTGTTTGCTGTTTCTTCTAAAAGGTTGAGTACCTAATTTGAAAATCTGAAATCTGAAGCACTCCCAAATCCTAAACTTTTTGAGCATTGACATGATGCTCCAAATGGAATATTTTACACCATGTATTATACACAAAATTATTAATGTATAATCTTAATTTTAGGCTATGTGTATAAGGTATATATGAAATACATATTTCATATTTAGACCTGAATCCCCTTCCCAAGATATCTTGTTATTCATATACATACATTACAAAATCTGAACTCCCAAGAACTTCTGATCCCAAGCATTTCAACTCCACAAAGGGATACTCAATCTGTGCTACTACTAGTATTACTATAAAAATAATAGTTGACAACTACACTAACATTTGTTGAGTGATAATTATATACTAGGCTTAGTTTCATCTAATTTAATTCTTACTAATAACCCTATAAGGAAGTATCTTTATTGTCTCCATTTTGTGGATGAGTAAATTGATATGCCATTATTGAGGTCATATGGGAAATAAATGTGGCAGTGCCAGGATTCTTATCCAGGCAGTTTGACTCTGGCAGTTTGGAACATAATCTGCAAACAGACCAGCCTGGGTTTTAAATCTCTGTACTACCCTTATACTCATTGTGTGAGGTAGGGTAAATTAATTTAACCTCTTCAAATTTCAGCTGCTTCCACTGTAAGGGGGGAGGTGGGGAGGTAATAACAGGACCCCCTCAAGAGGGATTCCACATATATTCTATAAAATGCACCACACAGCTGCTTCCTGGCAGCTAGTGAGCCTGTTTAAATATTAGAGTCTATTAATATTTTTATTATCCTACCTTTTTCTCTAATTAAAAAAGAACTTTTTGTGTTTTCATGCTCTCAGATTCTGTAACATAAATTTTTTTGACTAAAAGACAAAATGTTATTCTTCCCAGTTTATATCAAGACGCTGAATTTCAGATGTTGGGCATATCTGGCACAGGATATTTCTTATACAAATATTTTCTCTAAAAATGAAAATAGCAGCAAAAATCTCCTATGGACCCAATTTACTCTCTAATCTTCATTTTAGTACCCTGTTCTATTTCCTAAATAACTCCTAATGATGCAGTAATATGTTGCCGTGACAGCTGACGCCAGAGAAGGTGTCCTCTTTGGGCCTGACATTTTCCTTCATGGTAATTCTAACTGGTTAAGGTAAACAATGTGAAATGTTTGGCATGTTTCTTTCAAATAGTAGTGGAGAGAAAGAATTATAAAAAGCATCGTCAAGATGGTAGACTTATGCAGTGTAGCTTAAAAATCTGTGACTGTCTGCTGTTCCAAGGGGAACGGATAGAGTTAAAAATCTAAGAACTCTTACCTTTGGAACAATTGATAAATTGAAGGCATTTTCTGATTGTGCTTCACTTTAGATTAATAGCCTAGAAGGTTTCAGATTTAAAGAGCAAAGTTATGTATCATAGAAACAACTGGAAGACATGCTCAGCTACTCTGTAACCAAATATTACAAGTAATCTTGGTAGTTCTTTCTGTCTCTGAAACTGTTTCCCCCGAATTTTCCACTTTGATTTACTTTAGTAGTCAAAACTTGTGTGTTATTCTCTACCCCCAAAATAACCTTGGATGTAGTGTGGTACAGAATCACCAGTTTATAGACGAGGAAACAAAATTTGGTATAATAAAGGTAAAGGCCTTCATTCAACTTATAGTTCCCTGGAATGTTGATTTCCCGAGTATCTCACACTGTCCTTTGTGGCTTTTGCCTTTTTGTTCATCGCATTTCTTTCACTGCCCGTTTCATGCAGTACTTGGTCTCTTGGCATGCCTGACACATTTACAGACTTCATTTTGGAGGTTGGATTGTAGTCAAAGGCTGGTCTCCTGAATTCTCTAAATTGAAAAGGAAGTTTTATATATTGTGTGGCTCATGAATTAAGATCCTTCCTCTGAATGACAGTTTGGAGAAGACTGTTGTACAGTATTTTGCTTGCAAGTATCTAGAAGTGGATTTGTGATTGATTTGCTGACATACCATCTCTGAAAGCAGTTCTAATGATGGACTTATAATTGATTGCATCCATCATTGAGAGCCTAAAATATCCCCCTCCCTAAATTAAAAAAGATAAATGAAATAAACCAGGCTGAATGTAGAAGCTGACAAATCTGAGGGAATTTAATGAAACTCTAAATTACCACAACCAACAGATAAGAGGAAAAGGTGTTTTTTTTTTTTTTTTGTCACTGATTATAATACTAAATTTAAAAAGATTACCCAAGAAAGATAATAGAGGAAACAAAGATCTGTGGCCCATGTATCAAACTGTTATTGAAATATTTTTAATAAGTGTATCTATCGAATTCTCTGGTTATTGTTGATTCATATCAATCTTGTTAATGCTGTTTGAAGAAGAGTAAATGCAGGGACTCTTGTTGTATAGCTTAGACTGTTGCTGTTGTAGCATTTTAGAATTAATATAACCTTATTTCCAGGCTGCTGAGGGCTCTGTGAAATTCAGGTCATTGGAATGAACTCTTTAGAAGGTGGTTCCTCAATGTAATTTTATCAGTACCCTTTCAGCTGCATATAAAAGAAGATCAACTGAAAGTGACTTAAACAATGGATATTTATTATTTCTCTTAAGAAGAAGTCTTGAGGTAAGGTGGCTTCAGGCCTGGCTGCTTCCACAGCCCGGTGACATAATTGTGGTAACTTGGCATTTCTCTTGGCTTTCTCCTCCATGGTTGTAAGGTGGCTGGTGTTTGAGCGTCTCAGCTTTTTATAACAATACCTAGGGTTTCTGTTATCCTTCTTCCAAGAAAATGATTTCTATGAGTTCGTATTGACCAAGCTTGTCCCTGATAATAGAAATGGAATCATTAGGAAGTTTGATTGACTCAGCATATCAAGAGCTGCCTGGCCTCTCACAGAGCTCATGCCCACCTGCTATCTGATTAAAATAAATTCTAAGGCCAAGGAAACAGGTGAAGGAAAGGGCTCCTTGGACAGATAAGCCCTAAACCCAAGTAGATGGCCTGTTGGAATTTACCATGAAGGAGATGTCATATTTTCCATTACTTCATTTTTCTAGGTGATAAAATGCATGTGCTAGCATATTGACAGAGACTTTTACTTTCTGCAAAAATTGTATTCAGCTTGATATATTCTGTCTTTACCAGGACTTTGTCTACCAGTGATGATGTTGAAGACAGAGAAAATGAGAAGGGTCGCCTTGAAGAGGCCTATGAGAAATGTGACCGTGACCTGGATGAACTAATTGTGCAACACTACACAGAACTGACGACAGCCATTCGCACATACCAGAGCATCACAGAGCGCATCACCAACTCCCGAAATAAAATAAAACAGGTAGGCCTCCTCCTTGTCTGGTGACTGTGGCACTTACTTTTAGTACAGGTGTGTGCTTGGAGAGGTGCCATGGCAATGGCTAATGGTCCTTAACAAGTGATTCATGATGACAGTTTCAAGGGTTCTGCAGGTGTCTAGAAAGCCTGCCTGATTAAGACCACGGAGAACATCCTGGGCTTGTCCTTCCGTCCTCTTTGTCTCCTTGGTTTCTGCAGTGTGAAGTGGCATAAGAAGGTGGCCTCAACTTGAGGAAGACTGCAAAGAATCTGAACCAGAGGAGAGCTCTTTTCAGACTCCAGGGCTTCTTACAATCAGAGGCTCCATCACAGTGTATTTAATGTGCTCATATCCTATTTTTTACACGTTTAGGTATATTGCTGTAGCAATTAGAAAACATTTTTTTGGTGGTTTTATGAAATTTTGGCTTTGAGTATGTCACATAATTGGAAGTTAGTTGTGATTTGTCTGCAGTTGTGTGAATTCTTGGTATTTTTGTGAAGAAAAGGAAATCTAATATACAAATTAAACAGGATGAAATGTTTATGAAAAACAACTTTTGAATATCACACTTGGATGTGATGAACTGGTATTAACTTTTATTTTGTAATTTTGTTGTTTGGAACTGTTTCTTTTTCATCTCTGTTCCCCACCCCCTTTTTAAATGATAAGTCTTTGAAAAGCTCTTGGTTCCTGGTTATCTGCCTGAGGTACTTAAGTGATAAAGTGAGTTCATAATGGGCATTTTTATGTTTGTCAAGGGATGAACTGATAAAGTAAGGGTTGTTTATTGTAATTTTATAGTTGTATTGTTCTTGGCTGTGTGTGTGTGTGTGTGTGTGTGTGTGTGTTTTAGTGCTGGGGATTAAAGCCAGGACCTCACATGTGCTAGGCAAGTGCTCTAGCAGTGAATTATACCTCAACCCCTCTTGGCTGTCTGTTTTTAAGATCACTCCTTAAATACCTTTTTTTAATACTATATTTTGATGAGTAACAATAATTTCTACCCTTACTGAACATTGATTCTTTGTCATAAATGGTTGTGTTTATTTTCCAAATTTAGAATTTGAACTCTATAGTCTCCCTGAATATAAAGTTTTGCTGCTGATTTTCAGGCAGTTTTTAAGCATTAAAATCCCTTTTAAATTAAAAAACAAGTGATATTTTGCAGATATCAAAACATTAAGCATAGCAAACATTAAGGGGCACTGCTTTCTACTTATTTGGAGTTGGAGTGAGCCATCCAGAGCATCATGCTTGGTGGTGTCCTTAGCATTTGGCTACTGCCCTTCAAGCACCACTGGGGGATCAGTCTCAGATTCACAGTCCTATGGTAGAGATTGGTAGGGGACTCCCTGACCTGAACCTACCCAGAATGGCTGTGTTTAGGGTATTCTCACATGCTTTATTTCCTGTTCTTTAGACCTTATCTTATGATTTTGTAAGCAGATACATAAATTATCCTTCCAAGAATATTATTGGTATATGATTTGCAACCTCTCAGAGTCTAGTTTCAGAATCACTTAGCTCTTAACCTTTTTTGAATAAATGTACTGACCTCTTTACGTTTTAAAAATAACTGGACATTTTGGAAAGGAATACTATAATTCTTAGCCTTCAGAAGTAGTTGAGTTCATTCTATGGATTTGTCTGTGAGACTAGGTAAAGCTATAGATCAGTTGCTGTAGATTTAAAATAAACTGTAGTCCACTTTGGCCCAATATACTAAGCTCAAGAAGGGTCAGAAAATGAATGTATAGAGCTGCTGACCTTCTGGCTTTGCCTCGGGTAATCACAGCAAGGGTGAAGGACCTTTTGGTATTTGTGTTTTCTGATTAGTTTGGTTGACTGAATGGACTCTGTCCTAATCTCAAGGGAAGCACCAGCATTGCTTTCTGCTTTGCTCCCTACCATTCTGAGTCGATAGCATCTTTGCTGCAAACAAAGAGTGTTCGCCTGGTACTGAAAAGGGCCTCATCTTGAGGACTGCACATTTGTTTTAGTAGCCACAGTCTTCTTACCTTCCTCATTTTCAATATGCTGTGGTTCTGAGCAAAAGGAAACAAACAAAAGAAACCTTTCTTGTATCAGACAGTGTCATGAAAGTAAATGTCATACAACTCAGTCTTCAGAATTAGCGTCAATATTGGGAAGAGGAAAAAAAGGAACTAAAACTCTTTGCAAAAAAAGCTTTTAATAATTGATTAATAGGAGAAGAAAAATGTTGGGGAAAAATGAGAGTGAATATGTTTTTATTGCATAATTTGACAATTTTGTACCATGAAATTTTTGTCTGTCCATTTCTTATCACCAAGGAAACAGTGATATTTCTTATCTTTCCTTGTCATTTTTGGTTTTTAATTGCATTTTGGATTGCATATAAAATATAGGTATGCATTTTTTGAATTAAAAATGTGAATGATTCAATCATCTGTGGGGTGCTTTATTTTAGAGCCAAGCAAGATGTGGAGAAGTATAGACTGAGTTGAAATTTTCTTTCTGTTCTGTACCAAAATATAATGAGGATTCATTCAGCATATGTGTTGAGTGCTGGTTCTGTTCTAGGTCTGTTCTAGGTTCTGGGGCTATACAAGTGGAAAACACTTGTCCCTGACCGTGTCATGGAGCTTCCATGTGAATGGGAGGAGGCAAGAAATAAGCAAATAGATAATGTTTATCAACACTTATTTAATCTCTGTATCTTGAGTGTCTGTCTTGGACTGAGAGCATTGTTCTAGGCTCTGGGGTATTAAAGTGATGAAAACAGACACAAATTCTTGTCCTTATGGAGTTTACATAATAGTCCACATTGTAATCAAGAGAGAGAGACTGAAAACTAATAAATAAGTAAACAGATGGAATAATAGATGGTAACAAATGCTGTGCAAAAAAAGGAAAAAAAAAAAAGAAAAGGAAAGTAGGAAACTGCTCTTTTAATTCATAAGTCAGGAAAGCTTCACTGAGGTTACAGTTGAGCCAACATCTAAAGGGGTGAGAGAGAGGGTAGGAACTGCAGCAGAGTCATGGTTAGAAGTTTGGAGGAGTAGCAAAGAGGCCAGTGAGGCTGGAGCAAATGGAGGAGTCCAGGGAGCAGCAGGAGAGAGATGAGAGAGTGGATGGGTGAGGTGTGGCACAGAGGACCAAGGCCTACAGGACCTTGTAGGTCGTTAAAAGAATTCTGATTTTTAACTTTCAATAGGATGGGAAAGGATTGTAAAGCTTTGAGCATAAGAATGACATAATGTGACTCGCATTTTTCTTAGAACTGCTATTGGTCTAGGACTACTAGGTTTTAGTGGGGACTAAGACAGATGCAGATGTTCATACTCATGCATTGCTACCTTCTAAAACTTGAGACCATGCAACTGTTTACAGTTTTCTTTCTTTCTTTCTTTCTTTCTGTACTGGGAATTGAATCCAGGGGTGCTTTTACCACTGAGCCACATTCCCAGCCCTTTTATTTTTTTATTTTTTATTTTTCAATATTTCTATAGAAATGTTTTCTAGATTTAAAAACTTGTACAAATAAAATACCCTGTATGATTGACAAGGTCAAATAATTCGAGTAATAAGCAGAATACTTGGGAAGTTCTATTACTTTGAATACATTGTAAAATTGGTCAAAATGAGATATTATTACATTAGGTAATTTCAGAATCCAGAAATTCTGCCAGTGTCTCTCATTAAGACTGTCTAATATAGCAGCAGCAATACCAAAGTAGATGAATATGAGTTGATACAACTTGGAGACTTGTAGGTATTTGAATCTGAGAGTTTCTTTGTGGTGTACTAGGTGGTAAGATAACTCAGATTTCTTTTTTTTTTAATTTTTAAAAAATATATTTTAGTTATAGATGGACACAATATTTTTAATTATTTATCTTTATGTGGTGTTAAGAGTCGAGCCCAGTTCCTCACCCGTGCTAGTTGAGTGCTCTACCACTGAGCCACAACTCCAACACCTAACTCAGATTTCTTTAGGATGAGTTAGTCTGTTGCTTATCACAGGAGCAATGTAGGCTGAAAGGAGGACACAGAGATCCAGTTCTGTTGTGATGTACACTTAACATTTCACCACTGCCCCCACCTTTGTTTTTTTTTTTTTGGTACTGGGGATTGAATGGGGCTCTTGACCACTGAGCCACATCCCCAGCCCTATTTTGTATTTTATTTAGAGACAGGGTCTCATTGAGTTGCTTAGTGCCTCACCATTGCTGAGGCTGTCTTTGAACTTGAAGTCCTTCTGTCTCGGCCTCCCGAGCCACTGGGATTACAGGTATACGCCACTGCACCTGGCTTTAACCCCATTTTTGACTGCCCTCTTAGTACTAGATCAAGATGTAAAATCTGTTTTTGCTGCCTGTAACTAGAAAAATAGCTATATGTGATAATCAAGTAAAGTCATTAGGGCCTAATTATTCGGTAATACAATGCTCATTACTTAACATGTACAGAAAATAACTTTGGCTTTTATATGAAAGTATACTTTGAGAGGTGGAATTAGAATGAAGAATTGCCTTAATTAAAATTAGGAGTATCATAGTGCAACAACATGGTTTTTGTAGCCCAAATATAAGATGGAAATTCCTACCTGATTGTATAAAAAAAGGAAAAAAGCCTTCAGCTTTCTAGAAATGGTGATGGTAAATAGTAGGCGGTAATGAGATATTATAATTTAAAAACAGACCAGTAGTCCGCAGTACATTAGTGTAGTAATAAGAACCATGAGGTAATCCTTGCATGTAGTTCAACTGTACCCAAACTCAGCCGCTCAAAAGGAGATATTGCCCTGGGATAGGGTTGTGGTGAGCCTCTCAGAGAATTTAAGATATTAGAATGTCAGCTGAAAAAAACTAAGTGTAATTTTGAAATGACCTATATTTTCAAAGGGCTTTTAAACAGAACAGTGAGTGGTGTTTCTGAAGTTTGTCTTTCTAGGCACTTTCTATTAAATTTCATGGAAAAAGTTGGGCTGGATACTTGCAACAGGTGAATACCCATAGAAAAGTGCTTATATGTAGAATTACTTTCACTGCCAAAGCGGGGCGGAAGTGGTAAAACAGTATTTTGTACTTTTAGAATTAAGAATAATGTTGATTTATATTAATCTTCAATGACCATCTCTTGTTCATAGGGCACTTTCAGGATCTTTGTGGTCTACAGGTTTGATGAGTTCCTTGCTCATTTGGTGCACCTTATTGCAGATAATATGCACACTTAGAGGTGCACCCTCCCTTTAATCCTAATTCAGTACTTTTCTAATTACATAATTTAAATGTTATAATCTTCCAGCATTTTCCCTGTGCCTGTATCCATCAGCCCCTCTTGAGTATATCTCTTCTCCTCCTTTCCCCAAAGCTAAGACATTATGATTAAAAAAAAAAAAACAGCAAAAAACCCCCTGTTTTCCTCATCTTTTCATCTTTCCCAAGGATAGGTTGCAAAATCTCTGCTTCTCTGCCTTCTGTATCATCTCTCATTTCTGTTTTCAATAACCTCTTAGACTCTGTTTTTCTTTTTTTCTTGTGGTCTTTAATTAGAGTGACTTGCAGGTCTTGTGTATTGAACCTGAAATTCTTGGTATCGATGGACAGGTGATGAGGGGCAAATGTGAAGTTGCTAAAATTCCAAGGACTCCAAGGAAACTTGTCTCCATATGTGATGTCATGATTTGAACACCTCGACTTTTTGTGGATTTTTAAGGAAAAAACAGTAACATAATTTTTCAATCTTAATTATTCTCTTAAATTAAAAAGAAAAGAATGGAATGAAAATACCATCATCACATTTATTAAAGTAGAACAGGGATTTGAGAAATAAATTTTTATGTGTAGTTGGGTACATTTCTCATATTTGATTGTTTTTATTTATGGATAGGCATATCCCTGTTTCCTTTTCCTCATTTAAAAATAAAACTACTTTTTAATGTTTTAAATTGACAAATAAAAATTGTGTAGATTTACTGTGTTTAGATGGATATTTTGAAGTATGTATACATTGTGGAATGGCTAAATTAAATTAATTATTATATGCCTTACTTCATATATTTAGTTCTTTGCAATGAGAACACTTAAAATATCTCAGCAATTTTCTTTTTAAAAATTATTTAATTAATGTATTTATTGTGGTGCTGGGAATTGAAGCCAGGGCCTTGCACATGCTAGGCAAGTGGGCTCTCCTACTGAGCTCTACCACTAGGCCTAACAATTTTCAAGTATTTTTAATATATTAACTATAGTCAACATGTTGTACAATGCATCTTTTGAATTTAGATAAATTGAAATTCTTTTGATAACATCTCTCAGTCCTATTCTCTGGTATCCATCACATTCATTCTCTTCTGTGACTTTGGCTTAAGATTTTACATGTAAGTGATGTCAAAGGGTATTTATCTTTATATGCCTGACTTATTTCACTAAGCATGATGTCCTCCAAGTTCATTCATGTTGTCACAAACGATACGATCCCTCCATTGTTAAGGCTGAATAATATTTCATTATATATTTATACCACATTTTCTTGATCCAGTCATCCTTCGATGAACACTTGGGTTGATTCCATATCTTGGCCTTTGTGAGTAGTGCTGCAATGAACATGGAAGTGCAGGTATCTCTTTGACATACTGATTTAATTTACTTTGGATATACACATATTCCTTGGCTTATGGGATTATATCTGGATAAACCTATTGTAAATTGAAAATACCATAAATAAAAAATGCATTTAGTACATGCCTTCTACTGAACATTCTAGCTTGGTATAGTGCAGTGTGGAGCATTGGCTGTTTATCCTTGCGATCACATGGCTTGCATCTTGCTGCTGCTTCCTGGAATCACCAGAGGATCATATAGCATACGGCTAGTCTGGTAAATGATCAAAATCAAAGTATAGCTTCTCCTGAGAGTGTGTCACTTTTACACTATTGTGAATTTGAAGCATGATAAGTTGGGGACTGTATACACGCTAGGGGGATTGCTGTATCATCTGGTAGTTAGTTCTATTTTATTTTTTGGAGAAACTGCCATACTATTTTTTTTTATAATGGCTATAGCCCCATCTTTGTCTATATCTAATTTACATAGACTAAAAGCATGTATTTTGAGAGTGTAGTTCAGTGAATTTGGCAAGTGTGTATATCCTTGAACGTGTTACCATTGCCCTAGAGTGTTCTCTACTGCCTCTATGCAGTCGCTTCTTTCCCATATCTTGTTACAAGCTACTATGAATTTGAAATTGGATTCGGTTTTGCCTGTTCTAGAACTTTATACTTTATACCTTCTTTTGCATCTGGATTCTTATGCTTACATTGTTTTACCACTGAACTACCCCAACTCTTTAAAAAAATTATTATTATTTATTTGAGACTGGGTCTTGCTAAGTTGCTGAGTTTCTTTTTTTTGTTTTTTGGTAGTAAAATTGTTTTTAATAAAATTTTACACTAAGACATACACCAAAAAAAAAAAATGTAGAACTGTAAGTTAGCCACTGTGAGCCTGGTCCTGAAAATTTACGTTTCTCTTGAGTTAATAATGGGATATTTCTACACTCTAAATATTCTTAAGAATTAACAATTATAGGATGGAAAGCCACAATGAAAGGAAAGATGATTGGAGGATGTATAGTGGGAATGAGACTGGTGACCAGAAAACTCATTATTTTTTTTTAATTGGTTGTTCAAAACATTACAAAGCTCTTGACATATCATCTTTCATACATTTGATTCAAGTGGGTTATGAACTCCCATTTTTACCCCAAATACAGATTGCAGAATCACATCGGTCACACATCCATGTTTTTACATAATGCCGTATTAGTGACTGTTGTGTTCTGCTACCTTTCCTATCCCCTACNTCCTTCCTCCTCCTCCTCCTCCTCCTCTTCCTCTTCCTCCTTCTCCTCCTCTTCCTTCTCCTCCTCCTCCTCCTTATTATTATTATTATTATTATTATTATTATTATTATTTTGCTACTGTGAATTAAACCCAGGGCATTCTACCACTGAGCTACATCCCCAGCCCTTTTTGTTTTTTTATTTTAAGATAGATAGAAGAAGGTAGAAGGTCCAGAGGTGCTGAGGAGCATGCTGTCCTTTGACTTTGAGCTCTCCAATTGCTGAGGCTGACCTTGAACTTGTGATCCTCCTGCCTTGGCTTTCTGAGTTGCTGGGTTTATAAACATACACCCCCTTGCCTTGCTTATCATGTAGTTTTGAGATTATTTTGATTCTTCTTTTTTTGTTGCTGACTAGCCCCCAGTTTTAAAATAATAGTTCTTTTTAACTGTGATGTACAAATATAAAAGCTGAAGACTCTGGATAATTTGTAATAAAAGTTCTTGTGGCTTATGTTTGCACCCGTGTTACCTCAGTTTAGGGAATAATTTTGGTGATGTTCATTTTCTGCGCAGTCTGATGCCTATGTTGCCTTCTGCCCACCTGTCCTGAAAAGTTCTGCCTTTCACTTTTCCTTCCAGGTAGTGTGAAGAAGTAAAAAGTGAGTGAATAACATTGTATATATGCTAGTGTGAAATGCCATAATGGTCTTTTCCCAATCATACAGGAGTTTGCCAAGCTTTACTGATAGTTTGTTAATTTATCAGGAGCCTATTTGAGTGTTGTATGACAAAATATATCAGGAGCCTAGTTGAGTGTTGTATGACATAAAATTTATTTTTTACTACTTCCATGGTGACCATTACATAGAAGAAAAAGCTGAGACTAAGAGAACCAAGGATATGAGTAGAATATCAGAAGTTCATTTCTAAAAGATTTTAACTAAGTTAAAATGAGTTTAATAGCTGAAGTTCTTAATCCAGCGACCAATAACTTCAAGAAGAGTCAGAAATGGCCTTGAGATAGATGTTTAAAAGTCAAAATCAGAAATGGTGATAGATGCCAAGATTCCCCTACTTTATCCTACCACATTCCCAGTTCCAGTGCTTCAGAGGCACTGACTACTCTTCTAATCCACAGGCCCCACAGGTCTTTCTGTTTTTATTAGTTTGCTCACATTATTTCTTCTTGCGTTTTCTCTTTGGGATCTTGTATGTTGACTTTTAGCTATGGAGGATGAGGACTTAGTCCTTTCTCCTTTCCCCAGCCTATTATATCTTCCTCCTTCATTCTCTCTAAATATAGAAATTGTATCCTGGTTTTGGTTAAATTATCAGTGCTTACCTTGTTAGAACTACATAAATATTTACTTTCAAGTTGCACACGATAATTACATTTTCTCTTGTGCAGTTTTGTTGCTGTTTTTGTTTTCTCTGGAATTAGCGAATGGATACTCCTGTTGCCTGAGTTCTACAATAGTTGTACCCTTTCCCGGATCCCATGTTTCTTCTGTTAGTCTTGTGTGTTGGGAGAGCATATTGTTTAGAAATGTGCTGGGGCCTGGTACATGTAATATTCACTTTTTGAGAGCTTGCATGTCTGAAAATGTCTTTATTCTTTCCTCATGTTGGATAGATTGTTTTTCTGGGAAAGAATCCTCTCTCAGAATTTTGAAGGTATAATGTTTCTTTGTATTATAGCTTTTAGTCTTGCAGTTGAGAACAGTCTGATGTCATTCTGATTTTCACACCTTTGTATAGGTCCTGCTTTCCCTTTTTCCTTTTGAAAGCTTTTAGATTGTTTCTTTATCCCTGGTGTTCTTAGACTTTAGGATGATGTGTCCTGGGTGGGGTCTTTTCTCATTCCATTCCCCTGAGCACTTGATGTGCGTTTTCAGTTTGAGAACTCATATTTTTTGTTCTGGGAAAATTTTTAGTAAAATTTTATTAGCCTTTTCTCCACTATTCTCATTTTCCTCTTCCTGGAACTCCTGTTTGGCAAATATTGGACTTTTAGGACAATCTCCTCATTTTATTTTATCTCTTACCTGTTGTTTGATGTATATTTATATATGTTTCTGTTTGGAGAGTTCTTCAAGGATGTCTTCCATCCTTTCTATTAAATTTAAAAATTTCTGTAATTAAATTTCTAAGAGTTGTTTTTAATTTTCTGAAAACTTTTGTAGCACCTGTCTTGTTTTGCTGTTTTATGTAATAATGTCTCTTGTTTTTCCTCAGGCTGTTAATTATAGTTTTTTTTTTTTTAATTCTGTTTCCTGCATAGTTTCTGTTCCCCCACTCCTTCCAGTACTTCTTTCTTTTTGTTTGTTTAGATTCTTGTCTGTCCATTCTGCATGCTTTCCTTGAATGGTGACCTTAAACTAACCATTTGTCTGCAAGAGGGAGGGAGCTGGTTAGAAGCACAGAGCATATTCTGGGGTTTGTGCTTGATGATTGGGCAGGTACTTGGTGGTTTCTTCAGTGAAACCTTAGTTGTCACTATTATACAGGTCTTTTTACTTGGACTGGGACACTTTCCTTGGAAAATCATAAATTTCCTGTGTTGGGGTTGATAGTTGAGCTGCTTCTGTTAATTAGAGCCAGATCCCTGAAGAAGGCAGAGGGTCCAGAGGTGCTGAGGAGCATGCTGTCCAATTGGCTCTCTGTCCAGCATCTCATGCCTTCCCCTCAGCCTGGTTCAAATCCTTTCTAATTCAGTCTCTCCAGAATGGCCAGTGTGAGGGAAAGGAATTACCTGTCTGGGTAGCTTGATGGGAGTTTGGCCCTCCAAGTACTCCTATAGAAAGTTGTAACTCTGAACTTCTGCCTTCTGAATACCTGGTGCCTTTTTTCATTGGTACAAACTCTCAGTCCAGGCTGAGGTGTTCAGATTTCTCTGGTTTGATAATTCAGTTGCCCACACCATCCATCTTCTACAATTCTGTTGCTATCTCTTATTTGCGGTTACTTCCTCTCTTCTCTTTTCTTGATGTTCTTTGCTTAAGAAAGAATTTCTTTGCCTTTACTTTGGTGAGATTGCAGGAAGGAGTAAAGAAAATGGGAGCCATTTCTATAAGATTTTTCAAGGGGTCTGNAATTTTTTTTTAAGAAAGAAAGAGAGAGAGAGAGAGAGAGAGAGAGAGAGAGAGAGAGAGAGAGAGAGAATTTTAATATTTATTTTTTAGTTATTGGCAGACACAACATCTTTTGTTTGTATGTGGTGCTGAGGATCGAACCCGGGCCGCACGCATGCCAGGCGAGTGCGTTACCGCTTGAGCCACATCCCCAGCCCCCATACTGAATTTTAATTTAAATAAAATATATGAGGATTGTTAAAAGTATATGAAAGCAGTTTTATGAATGGTCAAAGGTCACGATTTAAAAAAAAAATTTTCCATGTTGTAAGAAATCAGGGCACAAAATAAAGACTTACTCTTCATCATTACCCTAGGTACATGTATGACTGCACATATGGTGTGACATTACTTTGTGTACAACCAGAGAAATATAAAGTTGTGCTGCAATTGTGCACAGTGAATCAAAATGCATTCAGCTGTCATATGTACCTAATTGAAATAAATAAATCAATTAAAAAACCCTTACTCTTACCATGTGTATTGTGATTCCCCCCCTCTTTCCAGTCCTTGTCCTTTAATTTTGTCGTGTTGTGCCTATGCTAGTCAGGACACTGGACAGAACTACAGAATGCTGGAGACTATCTTATTTAATATCTGATTTTCAGAATATAAAGGCAAAAAATCCTTGGTATGTTCTTTAATTTAAAGATTATCTCTGGATGTACCTACTCTTTTTTAGAAGTGGGTTATTTTTATTGTAGGCAATTGAGAAGAGCACTCAGCTCCTTACTTGTAAATTTGCCCAAAGTTGTAGAGTTAGAAGCATGGACCAAGTCTATCAGCTGAATCAGATGTCTACAAGGAGGATTGGAGAAGTAATAATGGCTTTGGACTTACATTAACTATTCCCTTTTTATATATATTAACATTTATGTGGTGCTTTATATTTTCAGAGTGCTTTATATTTGTAGTAATTATTTCTAGATTCATTCAAAGGTATTTAGGAGTAGTTTTCTCATTTCATGGTAGAGAAAATACAGGCACAAAGAGGTAGAGATGTACCCAAGTGAGTCAGTGTCAAAACCAGGATTGGAATTTTGTAAGCAGACCAACCAAGGGAAATAAGTGGGAGTGGGAATTAGAAACTGTTTTGCATAGTGGAACCACTGAGGAATGCTAACTAGATTATGGGTTTAGACTGGTTCAAGACTGAATCTGTTTTATTGTAGGTAAAAGAGAATCTTCTTTCGTGCAAGATGTTACTGCACTGCAAACGAGATGAACTTCGGAAACTGTGGATTGAAGGAATTGAACATAAGCATGTCCTGAACCTGCTAGATGAAATTGAGAACATCAAGCAAGTACCTCAAAAGCTGGAACAGTGCATGGCCAGCAAGCACTATCTCAGTGCCACTGACATGCTGGTAAGAGAACAGCCTGTTCTAAGGGTCATTTCTGCTAAGATAAATTATCTTAAAAGTACTCTTTTTTGTTTCCTGTGAATCCTGTAATGCATGCAGTACATTACAAAATGCCTTCTTAGAATTCAGTAGCCCTCACATGTGAAGCCTGGCTGGTTCTCTTCCTAATTTCAGTGTTTGAAATGGTAGATGATTGTTATTTATGTATTTTCTACCTTTGGAACAATAGCCAGAAATATAATGAAAAGAAACCAGTATTTAAATCATGTTGGAATGGTAATGAGAGGTGTTCTTGTTAGCTTTAGAGGAAGATAATGAATCTCATTTTAAGGAATAAAATCTGTATGACATAGAACTTACAAAGATTTATAAACCTGGTTCTCTACAAAGTCTTTAAGGAATTTTTACATTAGGGCTTTTTTTTTTTTAATTTTCTTTTTTTTAATTTTTTAATTTTTTTATTTTTTATTGTGGGTTGTTCAAAACATTACAAATTTCTTGATATATCATATTCCACACTTTGATTCAAGTGGGTTATGAACTCCCACCTTCACCCCATACACAGATTGCAATTTTCAATTGATAAGAAAGAAAATAATTTTTTTGAGATGATTCCTAGAAGTTACCTTGTTAAACAGAAGCCCTTTACAACTTATAGCCTCTATTATAGTCCATTAAATTCTGCTATTTTTTTTTTGGTGGGGGGTACTAGGGATTGAACTCAGGAGCACTCGACTACTGAGCCATATCCCCAGCCCTATTTTGCATTTTTTTTTTAATGGACAGGGTCTCACTGAGTTACTTAGTGCCTTGCTTTTGCTGAGGCTGGCTTTGAACTCGAGATCCTCCTGCTTCAGGCTCTGGAGCCTCTGGGATTATAGGCGTGCACCACTGCACCCGGCTAAGTTTTGCTGTTTTTTGACTGTATGAAAGTTCTGAGGAGATTGTGGTTGTTGGTGAGTGTCAAGCAGATGAATAAAAAATAAAAATGCAGATTTTGCTCCCAAGTAATCTAACTTTTCCAGGGCTTGTGGCTCTTACAGAGGGCTGCTCTATCTTCTGCCCATTCTACATGTGTAAACACCCACTTTTACTGCTCAAAGTTGGCTGAGTACTACAGAAGTTCTCAGCAGCAGATTGACTGCATTTACTTTTTTTTTTCCCTCAAGAAGTGAAACCCTTTTTCTTTGTTTTATCAGATTACTTTCACTGTTATACTGGAAAAAAAAAAAATCCTTAAGGGAAATTGGTGGGAATTTGAAGGCAATGTTCTAAGTGGTTCCAACTAATTTAGACTTCCGAGAAGGGTTTTGCTAAAAGTGTTTCATAAGTTTTTAAGGTAATGTCATAACCAAAGTTTGAGAAGTGCTATCATATATTAAAACCTGGTTCTGAATGGACTGCCTGGTCAATTTCCACGGGGGAAGAAGGTTAATAGTGGTTTGCTCTGGGGAGTGGCAAGAGAATTGGTTGTTTCCAGCATCTTATTTAAAGTGACATCTTAATAATGACTCTAGATTGTCTGACAGAAAAAAATTACTTTTCAGCTTTAGTGTTGGTTAATGCATAGTTGTGCTAAATTATTAAGAAACAGCAATTGCAACAGATAAATTCATACATATTTGCGAAGCATAATACATCCATTTGCATCATGATTATTTGGGAGTAGGCCTGCATTTATGTAAGTGCCATGTATTGAAATAGTTGTTCGACTATATTTCTGGGTTATGTTCATTTTAGGATTTCAAATTTTTGTTTTTTGGTCTTATTACTCAAGGGCTAATTTTATTTACTTAAAGGCTAATGAATTATGGATATACCCCCCTCCTCCCTTTTTGACATATTTTTCTTCAGGACTTCATTATATAACTTCATTAAATGATTGGTCATAAGTTGTAGAAATTCAATGCCAGCTAGCTGTGTTAGTTAGCTTTCCAATTATTGTTTAAAATAGCTGAGGTAAATTAGCTCATAAGAATATAAAGGCTCATTTTGTCTCACAGTTTGTGAAGGTTCAGTCCTTGGTGATTTGGTCCCATTGCCTTTGCCTGTGGAGAGGCAGTATATAATTGCAGGAATAGGTGACAGAGGAAGCTGTCGCCTCATGGCACCTGGGAAGCAAAGAAAGAGGAAGGGGTTGGGTTCCCAGTATCCCCTACAGGGTCATACCCCTGATGCCCTAACTTCTTTCTACTAGATCCCATCTCCTAAAGGTTCCACCATCTCCCTATAGGGTTATAGACTGGGGACCAACCCTTCAACACATGGCCTTTGGAGAACATGAAGATCCAAACTGGCACTAACATAAGTACAAAGAACTGCTTGGCTTATGTAACCAATCTGCTAAAAATATATACATGAAATGTCACTGTATGTTCTCTCTGCATGTTTTCTTGTTCTACTGTAGGCTGATCTCTTCCACATGTATGAAAGGGTGTGGGTGTGCGGGGAGAAGTAATATAGGCTGTAGTCCACATCTTTTCAGCTTTTCATAAGAAAATAACCTTTTGTTCCTAATTGAAAAACATGGGATCAAATTGCAAAGATTGCTTTGCAGAAGAAAATAATATCTTTTCATAGTTAAATAATTGAGACTTAGGTTGAGCCAGTTTGGGTACCATGGTCATCGGGTTTAACCAAAATCATGTGGTTAGGGTGGTGGGAATTGGGGTGGGAAGGAACCATAGTTGCCTCCACAACAGGGTGAGTGCATATGGTATGTTTCCCAGAAGTTTTTGTTCCTTTTTCTTCCTATTTATAGTTGTTTATATATTCTGGATACTAATCCTTTGTCAGCAGGTGGATTATAAATATCTTCTTCCAGTTGGTGATTCATCTTTTTACTTTGTTTGTGGTGTCTTTTGTTAGAAAATTAAACAAATTTTAATGCCATGAAGTTTCTGAATCTTGTTCATTTATATTAGGTGCTTTTGTTTTAAGAATGTTTTTCATTTCAATGTCTCAAAGATAAACTCTTATGTTCTCTTTTTTAAAAATCTTTTAAAAATGTATTCTTTTTAGTTCCTGTGTTCTCTTCTTTAATCTTTCCAAAGACCATTTTCTATATGGTATGATCTATGGATCTAATTTTATTTTTCTTCTGGATAGCCAATAGGCTCAGACTCTTTATTGAATCATGTTTGTACTGATTTATAATGCTCTTTGTCACACGCCAAATTTTCACATATGCTTAGATGTGATTCCAGGTTCTTTATTTTATTCAATTTGGTCTCATACCTCCACCAAACCACGCTGATTTAATTATTGTAACTTTATAATACATCCTGACAGGAAGTGAAGACATTCACTTTCTGTATGTGCTGTTCTTTACCTTTTACTCTTCCATAGCAATTTCAGTGCCAACTTGTTGAATTCCACAAAAAGTGTGATAGGATTTTCATTAAAATTAAGAGAATCTCTATGTTAGCAATATTGAGGTTTCTTGTCCGTTAATTGGATGTGCCTCATTTATTAAAGACTTTGTTTAATATCCTTTACTAGTGCTTAGTTATGTCTTTAGAAATATTTTGTGTATTTTGATGGATTTAATCTGGGTATCATATTTTTTGAGGCTTTTAAAAAACAATAGTTCTTTATTAATAATAGTTTCTAGTTATTCATTGCTGGTATATAAGGATAGAATAGATGTTTCTTTTTTAATTGACCATGTTTTTTCCTGACATGATTCACAATTCTGTGTCCCTGGAAAATGGTGACATATTCTCTAAGATTTTATCGACTCTCTGAAAGCCTCAAACACTTAGATGCTTTTTTTTTTTTTTATGTTTCCTTAACCATTGTGTTATTCAATATAATATAATTGATTTTGTTTGTGTGGTAGGTCATTGAAGGTAGGGCTGGTTCTTATCTATTTTTGTCTGCCCTGTGCCTAGCATAGTGCAGTCCATGTGGTCAGAGTTCACAAATTGTTAGCCCAAATGAGTAACTATGTGAAAATCTTTAATACTAGTGGAGTGAAAGGTGTTTCTTTTCTAGGAGCTCTGGTATGCTTTTCCTTCTCTGGTTAGTGGGTTTTTTCTTTCTTTTTTAAAAATAAACATCTTGTTTCTGACCATTCTTCTTAGTAATATTTAAATGAATAACAACAATTATAACATCTAATATATATTTAGCTAATATGTATGTTATAATTTGTTAATTCATTTAATGCTCTCCATAACCTTATAAGAAATAAAGCTTTAATATTATTGCCATTTTTCAGATGTGGTATTTGTTTGCATGATCTGAGGGGTTGGCATGTTCCAAATAAGCAATTGTTTGAATATCCCAATCACAAAGATTTCATGGAGATAGGATTTAAAGTGTGCCCAAAAGGTTGGAAGTATTCTTCAACGTAGTCTTTTATATATAAGAGTGAAGAATAAGGTTAATAATGCTCTTTCACTGGACTTCATATAAAAAAAGATCACATTTTCTTTGCCCATGGTTATGTGCCATTCAAAGTAAAATCTATTTAAAGAATCTCAAGGGTCCAAATGGAAATCTTTGCTAAAAGACCTTGGTGGAAAGTAATGTCAAAACAACCTAGTCTTTTAAAACCCCCTAATTTCCTTGGATTTGTTTGTCTGAGATTTTGCATTTTCATTTTAGGCAGGTGCAGATACAGATATGTAGTAATTTGATCCCTACTCATATGGGTTAATATTCTAGAGTAAATAAATCAGTGGTGACCCCTGGCTCTTGCCAGCTCCTGTTGTTCTCGTTTCACCGTCAGACTGGCCTAGTAGCTATAGGCTTGGCTTCTAGGTGGATATTTATTTCTTCTTTTGATATGATAACCCAAGTATTGCATAAAATAATTAAATTGTCATGACAGGGAATGTCTGCAAATAGGTCTGGCCTTTTGTTTCCTTCTTCAAGGTAAACAGCTGCTGTTGGCTTATGAAAAGCTAGAAGTGATCCAACAAGAAGCCTGTATCCGTCACATTGAAATCAGAGACTTGATTAATATTGTAGCCTGTAGCTTTGTGATATGTACGGTTTAAATTAGACCTTTGCAGTCATTGTACTGGGTTGATGCAAGCACATTAATGACATAATTTCTGGTTGCTGCATCACATTTCTGCAGTCTATCCTTTGTATTCCACTCACATTAATTGAAGTAATTTTGCCAGTGAAGCGTGTTTCAAACCTCTGCATTTAAATTGAAATTTTAATTCCCTTATTGTCTTGAAAAGACGGCTGAAGATGCCTTGTTACAGGTTTCATTATCACTCAAAACACTCCAGCTGCTGGTTCTAATGTACAATGACTGATTAATTCTGGAAGAATTATTAATATAAGAATAGTGGCTTCTTCCCAGTGGTATAAGCTAGCCAGGAAGGTATTTTGTGATAGTTAATATTTTTATAAACTTTTTTTCTCAAAGAAAATTTGCGTGTAGAAATCTGTATCATACCAAGATTGCAGAGAGCTTTGAAAACCACTTACACAAGTTCTGATTTATCAGCCCATAGAAGTCAATTCATAATTGCATTCAATCAGTGGAAACCAAGCCAGTGTGAGTAGTTTTGAAGCACTTTAGCTGACAGTAACAAGACTTGTGACTAAAATAAATTTTTCATTTCTAAGCCTTCCTAAGATTATAGAGATTTTGAATGTCTTATAATCATTTTTCTTTATTTATATGTCTTTAAAATAGGAATCCATAGCTATACAGTCAGATAAGGATTATTATGATAATTATAGTAATAGCATATTTATGTAGCTGCCTTCTTCCCAGAGGATCCCAGAATACTTTCCTGAAAGAATGGTGTGGTGGAATGATTTCTTTCACTCATACTGAAAAGATGATTGTGTCTGGGATAATGAATTAAATCATTTTCTAGAACCCCATAATAAAATTAAGAGTATTTGTAGTATTTTCAGTTTATAAGATCCTTGGCGGTTGTTGGGTAATGTGGATTATCATCATGGGTCTTAGTTTGGGTTAGGTGGACCTTTGCTTGAATCCCCACTTTGACTCTGCAGATTAGTGGACTTGTGGCCCTTGTGGCCATTTATCTTTGCTGAAAGTTGAAGTTAAGAATAATATATATACCACTAAAGGTTGTTGAAGGATTAAATGAGATATTAAACCTTATACATAAAGTATTCATATTATATATAGTAAATTCTCCAAATGTTATTTATAATTTTTTGTTTTTTATTGGTAGGAAAGAATATGGTGATTGCTTCCATGTTATATTCTCAAAAACTGATCTGGAGGTGGACTTACATAGAGCTAGTAAAATGGTTAAAGTAGGGCTAGGTGAAATATTTTAGGGCTAGTTAAGCATTCTTGATTTTTTTCTTTTTGGCTCAACATGCACATTACTTGAATGCAGTAAAGACCAGTCTAACTCTTTATTATAATTTAATTTGTACATATTTATGGGCTACTGTGTGATACTCAATACATGTTATATACAATATGTAATGATTAAATCATGGTAAGTAGCATTTCTATCACCTTTTCATTACTTTGCTTTTGGAGCCATTGAGCCCTTGTCTTTTAGCTATTTGTAAAATATATAATAGGTTATCATGCGCTCTAGTCATTCCACAGTGCTACAGAACCACTAGGTCTTATTTATCAATATGATGGTATTTGGGTACTATTGTCCAACCTCTCTCTGCCTCCCCATTTTCCATCCTCTAGTAACCACTGTTTTATATCCAGATCAACTTGTGGCTATCAACATATGAGGGAAAGTATGGAATCTCTGTCTTTCTGTGTCTGCCTTATTTCCCTAACCATAATCTTCTCCAATTCCACTCATTTGACTGAAATTGATAGAATTTCATTCTTATTTATGACTGATTCCATTGTGTATATACATCACATTTTCTTCATCCATTTGTCTCCTGACCTGCATGATTCCATAGCTTAGCTATTGTGAATGGTACAGTAATAAACATAAGCATGAAGGTATTGCTTTTATATGTTGGCATCATTTCCTGTGAGTATATACACTGAAGTGGGATAGCTGGATCATATAGTAGATTTTGTTTTTTAGAAATGTTTCTTGCTGGGAATCAACGAAATAGTTGAAAGACTTCTACAACAAAAACTACAGGAGGCTAAAAGAAGACCTTAGAAGATGGAAAGATCTACCTTGTTCTTGGATAGGCAGAATTCATATTGTCAAAATGACGATATTAGCAAAAGCATTATACAGATTTAATGCAATTCCAATCAAAATTCCAATGACATTCCTCATAGAAATAGGAAAAGCAGTCATGTAATTCATTTGGAAAAATAAGAGACCCAGAATATCTAAACCAATCCTTAGCAAGAAGAGTGAAGCAGGTGGCATCACTATACCAGACCTTAAACTATACTACAGAGCAATAGTAACAAAAACAGCATGGTATTGGCACCAAAATAGACTTGTAGAGCAGTGGTACAGAATAGAGGACACAGAAACTAACCTACATAATTATAGTTATCTTATATTTAACAAAGGTGACAGAAACATACATTGGAGAAAAGACAGCCTCTTCAACAAGTGGTGCTGGGAAAACTGGAAATCCATATGCAACAAAATGAAATTAAACCCCTATCTTTCCCAATGCACAAAACTCAACGCAAAGTGGATCAAGGACCTAGGAATTAAACGAGAGACACTGTGTCTATTAGAAGAAAAAGTAGGCCCAAATCTCCATCATGTTGGATTAGGCCCCAGCTTCCTTAATATGACTCCTATAGCACAAGAGTTAATATCAAGAATCGATAAATGGGATGGCATCAAAGTAAAAAGTTTCTGCTCAGCAAAAGAAACAATCAGTGAGGTGAACAGATAACCTACTAATTGGGAACAAATTCTTACCACATGCACGTCAGATAGAGCACTAATCTCTAGAATATATAAAGAACTAAAAATCTTAACACCAAAAAAACCAAATAACTCAATAAATGGGCCAAGGAACTGAACAGGCATTTTTCAGGAGAAGATATACAATCAATCAAAAAAAATGTATGAAAAATTGTTCAACATCTGTAGCATTTAGAGAAATGCAAATCAAAACTACTTTAAGATTTTATCTTACTCCAGTCAGACTGGCAGCTATTAAGAATACAAATAACAATAAGTGTTGGCGAGGATGTGTGGAAAAAGGCACACTCATACATTGCTGGTGGGACTATAAATTGGTGCAGCCAATATGGAAAGCAGTATGGAGAATCCTTGCAAAATTGGGAATGGAACCAACGTTTGACCCAGCTATCCCATTCCTTGAACTTAAAAACAGCATTCCACAGGGACACAGCCACATCAGTGTTTATAGCAGCACAATTCACAATAACTAAACTGTGGAACCAACCTAGATGCCCTTCAGTAGATGAATAGATAAAGAAAATGTGGTATACATACACAGTGGACTATTATTCATTATTAAAAGAGAGTAGAATCATGGCATTTGCAGATAAACGGATGGAATTGGAGAATATAATGCTAAATGAAATTAGCCAATCCCCAAAAACCAAATGCTGAATGATTTCTCTGATTTAAGGATACTGATTCATAATATACTGCAGGGGCAGGGGGAGGGATGGGAGGATTAAATAAACTTTAGATAGGGCAAAGGGGAAAAGGGGAGGGAGGAGAAAAGAGGGAGTATAGGGGTAAGAAAGACGATGGAATACAATGGACATCATTACCCTACGTATATGTATGAAGACACGAAGGATGTGACTCTACTTTGTGTACAACCAGAGATATGAAAAATTGTACTCTATTGACATTCTGTTGTCATATATAACAAATTAAAATTTTAAAAAATATTTAAAAAAATGTATGTTGCTATGTTGCCCAGGGTGACCTGGAGTTCCTTGCCTCTAGAGAACCTTCTGCTTTAACCTTTCAAGTATCTAGAACTGTAAGCACATGCTCACATGTTTTTTGACAAAACTTTAGTGTTCTCCATAGTGGTGGTACTAATTTATGTTTCCACCAGTGGATTTTAAGAGAGTTGTTCACATTCTAGCTAGCACATTGTGTGTCTGTGCATGTGTGTGTGTGTGTGTGTGTGTGTGTGTAATTGTATGTGTACTTTTTTTTCCCTAAATAGTCATTCTAACTGGGGTGAGATATAGCTTATGGTTTTGACTTGGTTTTCCCTAAGTATTAATTATGATGATGATCATTTCTTTCTTTCTCTCTTTTTATTTTTCTTTTTAACTCCTAGTGTTAGATATTGGACCCAGGGCCTTGTGCATTTTCCACCACTGTGTTACATACCATGTTTATGAATTTCGTTTGAGAAAACTGTATTCATGGATCACTTGCCTATTTTTAAAGTAGGTTATTTGCTCTTTTGTTACTGAGTTTTTGGTTGTTTTTTTTTTTTTTTGAGAATTTTAATATTTATTTTTTAGTTTTCGGCAGACACAACATCTTTGTATGTGGTGCTGGGGATTGAACCCGGGCTGCACGCATGCAAGGCGAGCGTCCTACCGCGTGAGCCACATCCCCAGCCCAATATTTATTTTTCAGTTTTTCCGCGAACACAACATCTTTATTTGTATGTGGTGCTGAGGATCGAACCCGGGCCGCACGCATGCCAGGCGAGTGCGCTACCACTTGAGCCACATCCCCAGCCCTTGGTTTTCTTATATGTTCTTGATATTAATCGTTTGTTAAATGCAGAGCTCCAAATTTTTTTTTTTCTGTTTATGTGTCTCTTTGTTTCCTTTGCTGTGTGGAAGCTTGCTTCTTAGTTTGTTATTGTCCCACTTCTCTATTTTTTGGTTTTATTTCCTATGCTTTGGTGATTTTTCCAAAAATTTATTGCCTATACTGATATCTTGAAGTATTTCTTCTAGTAGTTTCTTAGTTTCAGTTTTTACATTTTGGTCTTTGATCTATTTTGAATTGATTTTTATAGAGCATGAGAAATAGGGGTCAACTTTCAATTTTCCACATGTGATTACCCACTTTTCCCATTAGTATTTATTTAAGATGCTTTCCTTTCTCCAGTGTACGTTTTTGGTGCTTTTGTCTAGAATAAATTGGTTGTAAATGCATTGGTTATTTTTTGGGCACCCTATTCTGTTCCATTGGCCTTTGTGTCTGTTTTCATGCCAGTACCATGCTGTTTTGATTACTATAGCTTTGCAGTATATTTTGAAGCCAAGTCTTATGATTTCACTACTTTTGTTCTTTCTGTCCAAGCTTGTTTTTAACTATTTTGGGTCTTTCGTGCTTCCATACGAATTTTAGAATTTTTTTCTAGTCATTGATATTTTGATAGGGATTGTATTGAGTCTGTAAATTTCTTTGGGTGGTGTGGACATTGTAACAATATTAATTTTTTCATACCATGAATGTGTGAAGAATTTGTTTTTGTCACAATTTCTTTCATTAGTTTTGTTCCCTCATTGTAGATGTCTTTTACTTTCTTGGTTAAATTTATTGCTTGGTATTTTATTTTTCTGTAGCTATTGTGAATGGGATTGCTTTCATGATTTCTTTTTCAGAAATATATTATTGGTATATAAAATGCTACTGATTTTTATATGTTGTTTTAATTTGGCAACTGATTTTTTAAAATCAGTTTTAATATTCTCTTGGTAGAAACTTGAGGTTTCTCTCTCTATAGAATCATGTCATCTGTAAATAGGGATCATTTGACTTCTCCCTTCCTATATGTATTCCTTTTATTTCCTTCTTTTGTCTCATTACTTTAGGTGTGATTTCTTGTGAGAGCAGACATCTTTATCTTTTTCCCAATGTCAGAGACTTTATTCAGTATAAGGTTGGCCATGGGATTCTTGTGAATAGTCTTTATTATGTTGAATTGTATTCTTTGTATACCCTATATGTTCAGCCTTTTTTTTTTTTGTTCATGAAAGGATATTGAGTTTTATTAAGTATTTTTATGTATATATTGATATAATCATATGATTTTTGTCTTTCATTTTGTTGATATATCATATTTATTGATTCATGTGTTTTGAATCATTGAATCATACTTGCTTCTCTGGGATAAATCCTATTTGATTGTGATGAATGATATTTTTTGTTTTTGTTAATGTTTTGGGTACCAGGGATTGAACCCAAGGGTGCTTAACTAAGAACCACTCCCCGGTCCTTTATAAAAATATTTTATCTAGAGACAGGGTCTCCCTGAGTTGCTGAGTACGTCACTAGGTTGCCATTCTCCTGCCTCCACCTCCTGTGCCTCTGAGATTATTGGTGTGCACTACTGCACCAGGGTATGAATGATGTTTTTGATGTTATGTTGGATTTAATTTGGTAGTAAGTTGATGAGAATTTTTACATTATGTTCTTTGGAGATGTTGGTCCATAGTTTTCTTTTTTGTTGAGTCCTAATTTCAGTATCTACAGTGCTGGCTTTGTAGAATGAGTTTAGAATTCCCTTGCTTTTATTTTTTGGTTTTGAACAGTTTGAGAAGAATTGGAATTAGTTCTTCTTAAAAGTTCAGTAGAATTCCACAGTGAAGCCATCTGGTCATGGACTTTGCTTTTCTGGGAGGCTTTATTCATCATCATTACTTGTTATTGTTCTGTTTAGGGTTTCTGTGTCTTCATGTTTCTATTTTTTTAAGTTACATATGTCCAGAAATTTAACCATTTCTTGTAGGTTTTCCAATTTGTTGGTGCATAGTTGTTTATAACAACAACAGTCCCTTATGATCCTTCATATTTTTGTGGTAACAGTTGTGATGTCTCCTTTCTCATTTCTAATTTTATTATTGGGTCTTTTTTTTCCCTTGAAAAGTCTAGTTAAAGTTTTGGTCATTTTGTTTAGCCTTAAATTTTTTTTTTTTCAATTTCTTTGATCTTTTCAGTATTGCTCTATTTTTCTGTCTTTAGTTCACTCATTTCTGCTTTTGTCTTTGTTATTTCTTTTATATACTAATTTTGAGTTTGGCTTATTCTTGCTTTTCTAGGTTTTTAAGATACACTGGCAGTTTTTTAAATTTTATATCTTTCTATTTTTGCAGGGTAGGTGTTTATTACTATAATCCCTCATAGAATTGCTTTGACTATATCCCTTGTTTAAGTAAGCTGTGTTTTTGTTTTCATTTGTTTCAAGAAAGTTTTCAAATTCCCTTTTGACTATCAGTGTATTATTTAATAGCATGTTGGTTAGTCTCCATGAAGATGTTTTTGTTTCTTTCTTGTTTTATTGCATTGTGGTCTGAAAATATACATGATATGACACGTTTTTGAGTTTTTATTTTTAATTTGTTGAGTCTGGTTTTGTAGTATAATAATAGATCATCTACTCTATGGAATGTTAAATGTGCTGATCAAAAGAGTGTGTATTTTGTAGCAGCTAGGTGAAATGTTTGCTAGGTTCATTTGGTCTGTAGTATGGTTTAATTCTGATTTTTTTGAGGGTGATGCTAGATAATCTGTTCATTGATGAAAGGGTATTGTCAATTATGACTATTATTTTATTGGATCCTATTTCTCTCTATAGATCTAAAAATGTTCATCTTATAAAATTTTGTGTATTTAGGTGCTCTGGCATTAGGGGCATTTGTAGTTGTAATCATTATATCTTCTTGACTTGAGCCCTTCATCATTTTCTAGTGACCCTCCTTATTTCTTTTTATGGGTTTTGTCTTTAAGTGTATTTTGTCTAAGTATGGCTAGTTTTGCTTGTTTTTGGTTTCCATTTGCATGGAATATCTTTTCCCATCTTTTTTCTTTTGGTCTATATGCGTCTTTACCTGTAAAGTTTTTATGGTAGCTTATCATTGGATTTTGATTTTTATCTATTCTGTATCTTTAATTCCTTCAAAGTTGTTATTGATACGTCAGGACTAACACCTGACATTAAAAAAAAATTCTATTTGTTTTGAATATCTTTTTTTTTTTTAACCTTTCTTTTTCATGTGGTGCTGAGGATCAAACCCAGTGCCTCACACATGCCAGGCAAGCACTTTACCCACTGAGCCACAACCCTAGTCCTGTTTTGAATATCTTTTGATGTCAGTCTTCCTTTCTTGTGGTTTATCTATGAGGTGTGGTGGTTTTTTGTGTTGATAAGATTTTATCCGTTTGTGGTTTTTGTGAACCTGCTCTTCCAGTAAGTTTTATACTTTCACATATTTTTACTCTAGTATTTAACCTTTACTTTGCTTCTGGATGTAGGACTCTTCTTGTAGGTCATCTGGTGTTGATGAATTCCTTCAGTTTTTACTTGTCTTGAAAGCCTTTATCTCTTTTTTTTGTTTTTGAAGGATAACTTTCTTGTGTATAGTATTCTTGGTTGGCTGTTATTTTCTTTTAGAACTTAGAATATGTCACTCCACTCCATTCTGGTTGTAAGGTTTCTTCTAAGAAATCTTTTCTTAGTCTAAGGAGACCTTCTTGAGTGTGACTTGCTGCTTTTCTCTTATGAGTTTTAAAATTCTCTCTGTCTTCTTATTTTGACAGTTTGACTGTAACATAATATGTCATGGTGATGATCTTTTCTGGTTATGTCTACAGGCCTTCAGTACCTGAATATCTACATTGAGGAAATTCTTGGCTATTATTTTATTAAAGCGGTTTTATCTGATTTTTCCTTCAAGTACTATCAAATTTCAAATATTTATTCGTTTAATGATGCCTCAAAAGTCTTGAAGGTGTCTTCTTTCTGTCTTTCAAGTTTAGATATTCTTTCTTCTGTTGGATCTTGTCTGGTATTCAAGCTTTCAACAGTATTTTTTATTTGATATTATTATGGTCTTCATTTCCAAGATTTCCTTTTGATTCTTTTTCAACATCCCTCTTTGCTGAATTTCTCATTTATATTATGAACTGTTTTTCTAATTTCATTCAACTTTATGTATTTTCTTAAAACTTCAGTTTCCTTATAATAATTTTTTATTTATACATATTAATTGTACAGAATGGTGTGTTTCATTATGATCTATTCTACATGCATATAAAATTATTTGATCAATGTCACTGACCAGTAACTTTCCTTACTCTTCTCTCTTTCCTCCCACAAATCCTCTTCCTCTATCCTAATGGTCTCCCTTCTATTTTCATGACATTCTTATCTTTCTGAGTTTGGCGTATTTTGTGTAACACGATGCCCTCCAATTCCACCCATTTTCTTGCAAATGACATGATTTTGTTCTTTGTGGCTGAATAAAACGTGTGTGTGTGTGTGTGTGTGTGTGTATAAGGTCACATTTTCTTTATTCATTCATGTGTCAGTGGACATGTAGACCAATTTTCTTATCTATCTATTATGAATTGTGCAGTGATAAACATGGGTATGTATGTATCTTTAAAATATGCTGACTTCTTTTTGGATAAATATCACTGAAGAGTATAGCTAGATCATATGTTTGTTCTGTTTTTAGTTTTTTGAGGAACCTCTATACAGATTTCCATAGTGAGTGCTTTAATTTACACTTCTTCCAGTAGTGTATAGAGTTCCTTTCCGCCCCGCATCTTTGCCGTATTTTATTTTTATTTGTATTCTCTTCTGACTGGAGTGAGATGGAATCTCAGTGTAGTTTTTGTCCCATTCTCTAGGTTGTCTCTTCACTCTGTTAAATTATTTCCTTAGCTGTGCAGCGTTTTCTCATTTGATGCCACCACATTTGATTCTTGCTATTATTTCCTGAGCTATAGGAGTCTTGTTCAGGAAGTTGTTTCCTGTTATAATATGTTGAAGTGTTTCCCCTACTTTTTCACCTAATAGTTACAAAGTTTCTGGTATTATACTTTGGTCTTTTCTCCATTTAGTATTGACTTTTGTACAGTGTGAGAATTAGGGATCACTGTCTTCTACTTAGAGATGTCCATATTTCCCAGCATCTTTTTTTTTTTTTAAAGGTGCTCCATTATATGTTTTTGGTATTTTAGTCAAGAATCAAATGATTGGAGGTTTGTCTCTTGTGTCTTGTTCTTTTCCATTGGACTGTGTGTGTTTTATGTAAGTACTGTGCTTTTCTTGTTACTGTGTCTCTGTAGTAGAATTTGAAATTGGGTATTGTGATGCCTCTAGCATTGTTCTTTTTGCTCAGGGTAGTTTGATTATTTTGGGCCTTTTGTTTTTTCATGTGAATTTTAGGAGTGTTTATTCTACTTCTGTGAAGAATATCTTTGGTATTATGATGGAGATTACTTTGAACGAGTAGATCACTTTTGGTAATATGGCCATTTAATAATAATCTGCCTATCCATGAACATATAAATTTCTTCCATTTTTTTGATGGCTTCTTTTTTTTTAATTGTTTCTTTTAGTTTTTGATGGACTTTTATTTTATTTACTTATTTTTCTATGTTGATGGATGTTTATTTTATTTACTTATTGTTATGTGGTGCTGAGAATTATTGTTGTTGGACCTTTATTTTATTTACTTATTTTAATGTGGTGCTGAGAATTGAACCTAGTGCCTCACACATGCTAGGCAAGCGCTCTACCACTGAGCTACAACTCTAACCCCTGATGTCTTCATTTTATTCAGTGTTCTGTGATTCACTGAAGAGGTCTTTCTTTTCTCTTTTTTTTTTTAGGTCTATTTCTAGGTATTTTTTGCTCTTTGAAGCTGTAGTGAATGGAATTGTCCTGATTTTTTCTTAGTCGATTAATTTTGGTGTATAGAAAAGCTATTGATATTTGTATGTTGATTGTGTCCTGTTGCAGTGTCAACTTTTTCTTTCTTTTTTAAAAAATTAACTCTGGAAATCTTCTTATGGAAGTTTTAGTGTCTTCTAAGTATAGGATCGTATCATTTACAAACTGTAAAATTTAACTTTTTACTTACCTGTTTGTATGCCTCTTAAATTCTTTCTCTTGCCTAACTGCTCTGGCTCACATTTCAAGCACTAATTGATTAGCAGTAGGGAGATGGACATCCTTTTCTTGTTCCTGATTTTAGAGGACATGCTTTCAGGTTTTTCCTCTAAGTTTGATGTTGGCTTTGTCATATATAATCTTTAGTATGTTGAGGTAAGTTTTTTTTCTATCCTTTTTTTCCTTCATGAAGGTGTGTGGAATTTGGCAAAGTCCTTTTTTTTTGCATGTATTGAGACGATCGTGTGATTTTTGTCCTTGGTTCTATGTATGTGTTATATTACATTTATTGATTTTCACATGATAAACCATCTTAGCATCCCTGGAATGAAGCCAACTTGATCATGATGTATGATATTTTTAATGTGTTATTGAATTCAGTTTTTTAGTATTTTATTAAGGACTTTTCCATCAATATTCATCAAAGATATTGGTCTGTAGTTTTCTTTCCTTGATGTGTCCTTATCTGGTTTTGCTATCAAGGAGATACTGACTTTGTAGAATGAGTTTGGAATCATTCCATTCCTTTGTATTTCATGAAATAATTTGTGGAGTGTTAGTATTAGTTCTTTAAATATCTGGTAATATTAGACTATGAAACTGCCTGTTATTGAGTTTATCTTTTTGGTAGACTTTTTATAACTGCTTCAATCGAATTGCCTATTATTGGTCTGTTTAGGGTTCAGTTTTGGTAGGTTGTATGTATTGTAGAAATTTATTAATTTCTTGTAGACTTGCTAATTTATTGGAATACATGTGTTCAAAATGATCTCTAATGAATCTCTGTATTTCATTGTGTCTTTTCAAAAATTTCCATTTTCATTTGTGTCTGTATTAGTTTGCAGCTTTCTCTATTAAACTTAGTTTACCTAAGGATTTATCAGTCTTGTTGATCTTTTCAAAGGACCAGTACTTTGTTTTATTGATTCTTTATGTTTTTCTTTTAGTCTCTATTTAGTTATTATTAGCTCTAATATTTATTGTTTATTTTCTTCTACTAGATTAGGTATTGGTTTTTGTCTTTCCAAGACCTGGTAATGCATAATTAGATTATTTATTTGATGGAATTAAAGATTGTTAAAATAAAATGAAAATAGAAACACCATATATCAGAATCTGAGAATACATCACAAGCAGTTCTATGGGGTACCAGGGATTGAACTCAGGGGCACCTGACCATTAGCCACAACCCCAGCCCTATTTTGTATTTTATTCAGAGACAGGGTCTCACTGACTTGCTTAGTGTCTTACTTTTGCTAAGCTGGCTTTGAACTCCTGCCTCAGACTCCGAGCTACTGGGATTACAGGTGTGTAGCACTACAACTAGCTATAATATTTTTATGTACCATATCAGTTTTAGTCTCAGGTCTAAAATTTCTCTCTTAGAACTGTTTGTGATGTATTCTTAGATTCTGATATGTTGTGTTTCTATTTTAACAATTTTTAATTCCCTCAGTTTCTTCAGTGACCCACTCATCATTCAAAAATGAGTCGTTTAATTTCCATATATTAGTGTATTTTCTGTAGTTTTTCTTGCTATTTATTTCTAGACTTGTTAGGGGTTAAAAAGATATAAAAGGTTATTTCAACTGTATTTGCTGAGACATGCTTTGTAGTCTAATATATGACCAATTTTGGAGAAAGTTCAATGACTGGCTTAAAAGTCTATTTAGCTGTTGTTGGATGGTTTATTTTATACATGCTTATTAAGTCCATTTGATCTGTAATATAGTTTAAATATATTATATCTGTTGATTTTCTGTCTGGAAGACCTTTCTATTAATGAGAGTGATGTATTGAAGTCCCCCATTACTGTTGTTTTAGGACTTATCAATTCCTTTATGTTGGTAATGTTGATTTTTATCTAATGACATTAGATAATGTTGATTTTTATCCAAGTGACAATAACATTTTGGGCAGAAATATTTACAATGTTTATATTTCTTGTTGAATTGCTCCCTTTACCAATATGTAGTGATATTCTTTGTTCTAATTTTGGTTTGAAGTTTGTTGGGTATGAGAGTAACTACTCCTGCTTACTTTTTGATTCCATTTGTTTGAAATATTATTTTCCATCCTTTTACTTTCAGTCTGTAAAAATCTTTGCCTGTGCAGTGTGTTTCTTGGAGATAATATACAGTTGGGTCTTGTTTTTTAATCCAGTTTTCTAGCCTATGCATTTTAATTGGAGAATTAAGACAATTTGCATTCATTGTTATAGAGATGTGAATGTTATTTTCTGTCACTTTAAAATTTTTGAAATGTTTTGTCAATCCTGACTCTTATTGGCTTATCTTCTTCTGGTGAGATTTATTCTTTCGCAAGTTTTCTTGGTTATTTTTATTTTCCTCTTCTGTGTGAAGGATTTTTTTTTTAGCCTATTCTTCAATGCTGGCTTTGTAGCCATGGATTCTTATGTTTATGCCTACATTGGAAGGCTTTTATTTCTGCTTTGATTCTGAAGGATAGCTTTGATGGATATAGTGGTCTTGGTTTGCAGTTTTTTTTCTTTAAGGGCTTTAAATTCATCATACTGTGCACTCTTGAGAAATCTGGAATGCTGATAGGTTTGTCTTTATAAGTGACATGGTGCTTCTCTTTTAAGATTCTTTTTTCCTGATTATTTCACATTTTAACCATAATATATGATACAGAGGTTCTTTTCTGGCCCTGTCTATTTGGAGTTCTAAATGCCTCCAGTACTTGCATGACCATGACATTTCTGAAATTCATTGAGTTTTCTACTATTATTTAACTGAATAAGTTTTCAGTACTATTAGTCTTTATCTCCCCTCCTTCCTCAAGAGCTATGAATCTTGACTTTGGCTTCTTAACGTTGTGTCAGAGGTCTTGTATAATCTGGTTTCTTATTTTTTTCCTTTGGTACTGATTGAATATTCTTATTTATCCATCTTCTTCTCAAGCCCTGATATTTTTTCTTGTGCTGGATCTAGTCTGTTTTTGAGATTCTTCACTGAATTTTTAATTTGATTGTTGAGGTTTTTTTTATTTTCAAGATTTCTGTTTGGTTATTTTTCATAATCTCTGCTGAAATGCTGTTTTATATCCCATATTAATTCATTTCTTAGTTCTTCTTTTAATTCTTTGATCATTTGAACAATCAACTTTTTGAATTCTTTGTCTGGCATTCATTTACTTCATTGTTTATGGTTCAGTTGTTGGTGAGTTATGAACTTTTGGCAGTGTCTTGTTGACCTGTTTCCAGTGATTCTGTTTTTTTTTTTTTGTGTGTGTGTGTGTGTATGCGTGTGCGCGCGCGCGCGCGTGTGTGTGTGTGTGTTTGCATATATATCGTAATGGCTTTCTCTTTCTTGGTTTTTAGTGAGCAGTTACCTGTTTACACTGTGCCCTGGGCTCAGGGTATAATGCATCAAAGCAACCAATCAATATAATCGAAATGCAGCCACTGGCAGCACTTTGAGAGAAGAGACTAAATTACCAGTAACAGCAGAAATGTAAGAGCAAACCATATACTAACATGTAATGAACAATTTATTAATAATGATCTCTATAACCACTAACAAATGAGAAAAGGGAGTGGGAAATAATATGGAACAGATTGAAAAATTGAGCATTAATGATAGTGTGCTTAATACTTTGTTATGTATGAAGAAAGGAGGTAAATTGTGGAGGAGGGAAGAGAGAAGAAAAAATTGTGGAAAGAAGAACGAAAGAATGAAAGGGAATAGAGATGTGAATGAAGAAGGGATGTACCAAGAAATATATTTGCAAAAATACATAAATTTAGAAAGAAATATGAAAAAATAAATGAGAGAAAAATACAAAATAACTTACAAATAAAGTTAATGGAATAATAAACATGCAGACATGAAAATTTATCCTTATTAAGATTCAAAAAAGTGTGGATGAGGAAAGAGGAGAAGAAATGTGGAGAGGAAGAAAGAGAAAAAGGAAGAGAATAAAAATAAGAAAGAAGAAAAGAGGTCTCAAGAAAAAAAATCCCATCATTTGAAAAAACACAAAATGAGGTAGAATAATGAAAAACAAATAATGAGGAAAGACACAGAAGAATAACTTCCAAAAGCAAATACAGGGGCTGGGGTTGTAGCTCAGTGGCAGAGTGCTTGCCTCGCATGTGTGAGGCCCTGGATTCGATCCTCAGCACCACATAAAAATAAATAAATAAAATAAAGGTATTGTGTTCATCTACAACTAAAAACAACAGCAACAACAAAACAAACAAAATCAAATACAATGCCAATTATAAAAAAGTTAAGATTTCTCTTTTTTGGGTTTTAAAATGGAGGCTCTTCTTTATAGACCTTGAATTTTAGATATCACCACCTTTGGGGAATTGGCACCCATCTCTCTTCCCTCTCCCTGCTGGGTTAAGCTCTGCTAGACCTCTAGCTCTGGCAGCCCCAGTGGCATTGGGGACCTAGAGCATATGCCCTTAGACCTTAGGTGCAGGCCCATGAGTAACGGTTAGCCCCAGCGCGGGGTGACAGTGGGTACATTCAAAATTTGTTGTCAGACTCAGTGGTGGCGATGGCAGCTGGAGGCTGGAGCACATGCACTCAGTTACAGCAGTGGTGTGACAAGCCCACCTGTTCTTCTCTATAGTTAATGGAAGTTCCTACAGCTAGAGACTGGATTTTTTTCAGAAAGCAGTTGTGGTCTGCTTTAACACATGGACAGTTGGGCAATATAGACTCCTTATGCCATATTTTTGGAATATGGTATGGACAAATTTCAGGTTCTCTGTGTCATCAATGACCTGTTCATCTTATATGAAGTATGTGTTCATTGGAGACTCAGTGTATGGTTTTAAGCAATGTTGGTACCCAAGATCAGCTTACTGTAAAATCTACTCTTCGGTAACTAAATGTGTTAATCTACTGAATGTTATAATTTGGTATAAACCAGTTAATTATTGGAAAATGCTTGTTAAGAGTGTTGAATTTTAGCCAGGTATGGTGGTGCCCATCTATAATCCCAGCCCCTCAGGAGAAGCTGAGGTAGGACGATTACAAGTTCAAAGCTAGTCTGGACAATAACAGTAAGACTCCATATTAAAACAAAACCAGAAACAACTACTGATTTTAATGTTGGTTGATTTTAATCTATTCTTTCTGTGAGTGTTTAGATAGCAATGAAACAATGAGGTTGTCCTATTTGTGCCAGGAAAACTGTGTCATTACTCAATATGCTGAACTTACTTTCTCTTCTTTATAGGCAGGGAAGGGGTGATCATTCATCAATTATTAAATGATTAATGTAGAAGTAAGAGGATAAAGGGCAAAATATATTTAGAAGTAAGAGGATAAAGGGCAAAATATATTTACTAGCTTGAGACTTTCTGTGGTCTCACAGACTTGATTTTTTTTTTTTTTTTCATTTTTCTGGGAATGGTATTGAGGTGAAAGCACTACGGATATCAGGAGCTGGGAATCCCTATATCAGTGATCAATGATATGATAGTCTTTCCTAATGCACATCTGATCCTACTATAGGATATCAGTTTGAAAGACTAAGGCTAATGTTCTCTAATAATAACTCATCAGGAAATGATCTGACATATATTTTAATAGATGGAGAAACGATTGGGTCTTTAACATGTGATGATGCAGTTGTTGATCATTTCTATTGTTTGTTATGTGTTTTCTGTGAAAGAGCTTAAAGGAGCTTACATTCTAGCAGGGAGAGACAGGTGGTGAACAAATACAACAGCGTCTCATCTCATGATAAGTGCAGTGGGGAAATGTGCAGTAAGAGGGCATCCATGGGTCCTCGGGATGAGGTCATGTGGTTTGCTGTTACACAGGGTGGTCAGCTGTTGTTGCTTTTAGCAGCATTTCAAACCCCTTTCATTCCCTTGAACACTTACCTCTGATTCTCCAAGATGAGTTAGGAAAAAGCTGAAAATAAAGTTATCGAATGAGTGACCTTGGTTTTTGTGTCCCAAATTAATTGAGCAGATTTGTGCCAGCTTTATTTTTGTCTTACAGAGTACAAGTACAGAACTTTGTGGTAACTCTTTTTCATGTGATTCAAAGCCCTTTTTATTTATATTTGATTTTGAAAGCTGTAATTTCTAGAAAACAGACTGTTTGATAGGTACCTGGGTATTGTATGTGTTTTCCTTCTCTTTTATTTTGCTTTTCTGTCTGCAGTTCATTTGCCTCTTTTATTTTAAAGCTGATAGAAACTTTATTTTATTGCATTAAACCTTATAAGGTTTAGCAGTTTTCGTTTGGCTCATGTGGCTGTAAGGCAATGATTCCTAAACTGCACATTAGGAATTCTTCCAAGAATTCTGAAGCTCAGGCCACATCCCAGAATGATTAAATCAAAATCTCTGGGGGTGGGCTACTGGCTTCAGTAATTTTTGCTGTTCTCATCAGTGATACTGGTGTGCAGACAAATTTTGAACTATTGGTGTAGGGTTTACCTTGTGCCATGGAATAGGAAAAAAAGTCATTGTCATTGTCTTCATTTAACACCAGCTCCAAGTAGTCAGAATAAAGTATTTTTGTTTGAAAGACATCACATGGTGATCTTCACATTTATGTAGAAATATTATTGTTTTGAAGATGCTTTGTTGCCACCCTCTGTTGCAGTTTCAGGATAGAGCTCATGAGTACATACATGGCTTTTATAGCCTGATTATTTGATCAAATAAGTTTAGTTTAATAGTCAAATTAGATGATTCTTTAGGTTTGGACTGACTTGGTACTTTTCGGAGATATCCTCTTAATGATATTTCTCATGCTTCTTTGCTGTGGGTCTTTATTTTACTGATTGCAGGGCTTTAATGAATTGGAACTGGGGCACGCTTTTATTAATTGACAAGTGGTGGCTATGTGCAGGGTGGCAACATGGAAACAGAGTGGATTTAAATCTGCAAGAAGTTCACGATTGTAGTCCTAATTCAACTACTCATGGAGTGCTGTGCAGCTTGGACAAATATATCACTTTTTCTTTTTTTTAATATCATATCTGTAGAGAGGAGATACAAATATTATGTCTACATTATTATGGTTATGAGAATGAAAATTTTATGGGAAGAATGTTTTGTAAGATACAAAGCAATATTCAAATTTATAATGGTGGTCAATATTATGGTCATGATAACCACTACTCAGTGTTAGGCGAGAAGAAAAGACAAGAGTCTTGGACTTGTTTATGTTGAGCCGTGTTTCTATTCTGGTGTTGCCTTCAGTAATGTACATGTGTTGTTTAGTCAGATAAACCACATGTGTGTTCATACACATAAGTCTATAGGGTCTGTAGGAGGGATTATTTAGGTCAAGAACAATGCCCAAGTTATTTGATGTCATCCATCGTATTTCTTTTTTTCAGCCTGATATACAGATTTACTGAAGTAGGTTTTCAATTGGTCAGTCTGTGGCCAGATGGAAACTAGATATTTGTGTAAATTACAGCAGTGACAACTCTTGTTGATAGGAGACTTCTGTCTCAACTTGATGATGGTCTGAGAATGCTGATCAGTAGCTTTTACTTAGCTTGACACGATAGGAGAAGCTTATTAAAGAAGTCTATTTTCTCTGACATTCGTTCCAATACTAATTACTTGTGGTTGTCTCACTCTTAAAATGAAAGAAGCTATATTCCTCTCACATTTTGTGGGAGTTTAAGAGTTCAAGTTAGTAAAGAGTTGTGTAAGTGCCGAGCATTTCTAAGGGCTTTGGGGCTCTTTCGCAGTACGAGTGAAATTGTCTTGATTTATGTGTGACCTTGAAGTGATTCTCAGTGACCTCTTTTGCCAGCTGTTAAGAAGAGTCCTATTCTGTAATCTTTCATGTCCCCAAATAACAAATAAGATGATAGGTTAAGTGACTTTTGGGACATTTGTTAAAAGACAATGTCCTTATATTTTGAGGAGAAACCTAGGTTTTAATGCTCTCTTTATAGTGCACTGATGAAAACTGGGAATTGCAGGGTCCATGAGATTTGGAATAAGGAAGGATTTTTTCCCCAGAAGCTTTTCTATAAGTAATTTACAATTCTTGTCTTTCTTATAAGGTGTTATAGTTAATTTCATTAGGAAAGTAATGTGGACAGATCTGTTATAAGGCCTTTTTGAATAAATAACCTTCTTAATTTGGCGTTATGCCTCTAGAACCCCTAAATGTGAGTGTAACTTTGGATTTGGACTTCTACTTGGATACTTTTATGTTGAGGAAAAAATTAAGACTTTAATTATTTTGTGTTTTGAAATGTAAATACATACACACACACATATACACATATATTCCAGTGTTCACACATACACACACACACACACACACACACAAAGTACATACTAGAATATTTATGAAAGATCTACAGAAGTTAAAAAAAATCACAGTGACTTCAGTCTAGGGAATTTTAAGTCATTTGTGATATAGTCCACAAATACTAAAAATCATATGAGATCTAGTGATAAGCTAATGTTCCCAGTGTGTTGCCAAATGATAAAAAGCATTTTTAAAAATAGTCATTTTTGTAAAACTTGGATGGCAAAATGGTTGGAAGGAATCAGATTAAAAAATATATTATTGCCTATCATGAGTAAGATTATGGGTGATCTTTTCCTTAGTGAGTTTCTGTCTTTCAAGTTAGTTGATGTAAAGAGCAGACTATGAATTACTTCATGATGAATAGAGCAGTAGTTTTTGGTTGTGCCAACCCTGAATTAAATTTGCCATGTATCATTCCTGTTGAGTACAGGTGCCAGGGTAGAATGATGCTACACCTTGTTTGTGCAAATAAACCACCGCCATTGCCCAGCACTACCATAAGACATAAATTGATATATAACATATTTGTGTCAACTTATCAAACTACATCAGGAGCACCCAACACATGGGCATCCCAAATCATATCAGAAACACCAGATGCAGGGGTGTATCGCCCTCACCAAATGTAACCCCCTCACCTAAGACTCATCCAAGGAGGAGCCTCCCAAGACGGGACACAGTGGCACTGGTTTCTTGCATGAGCCTCACTGTGGAAAATCACCACAGCAAAAAACCTCTGATTCCCTGTCCTTGGGCTTCAGCTCAGCATGGTTTCTTCTACTAGTGATGACAGTGCAAGGGCACTACAAGCTGACATCTCAAGCTGACACTCAAGTTGACATTCTGAAAGTGCCATCCCTCTGAATCCTACCTTGACAACTCTGTGGAACTGGTTCTTCAAAACCCTTATCTGACCACCTCCAGGGACTCTTTGCATTTCTATTGCTCTCTGCCTTTGCAGAACATCCTGTCACTTTGTGGCCACCTCAATCCTTTCTTAGTCTTTTTTAACCTCTGTTTGTAAGTGTATATATATCACCTATGACTTGAGTGTTATGGATATTAGGAATTAAAATTGGAGTGGAATTAAAGAACTTATGTTTGCTTAACCTAAAATAAAAGTGGAGTAGCTTATGAATTTATTGTTAAATTCTGATACTGTGGAAAGATATAAATATATTCAGTCTATATTAATGCAAATCTTACTCACTGCAATTGAGCATATGTTAACTTTGAAATTTAGAATAAAAATAAAGTTTAAAAAAAAAAAGTGCCTTTCTGGACCTCACTTTTTTTTTTTTTTTTTTTTATAAATCCATAAAATTGTGTGGAAGTCCAGTTTCATCAAGCTTTAAACTCTCAAATAGAAAGTTCTAACCAGGCACAGTAGTAATCCCAGGTATTTGGGAGGCTGAGGCATGAGCATCCCAAATTTGAGGCTAGCCTAGAGAATTTAGGAAAACCCTGTCTCAAAATAAAATAAAAAAGGCTGGGGCTATAGTGTGCCGCTGGTTTCAGTCTCTGGTAGTGTAAATACTAAATAAAACAAAAGAAAACACAACCATACAACAAAAAACCTTACATTTTGTTATCTTCGAATCCTGTTGGGTTTATCTCTGTTCAGTAAAGAACTGAAGAACAGGACACAGATAACAAGCAAGCAGCAGGGTTATTGCAAAAGCCACAGAAGACAGACTTCTCCCAAGAGAAGGGGACCCGGAACCAGAAGTCCGGTGGGGGAATTATGGCTTGTTTTTTTTAATGATCTCTGGAATTTCCTCCTTTCTTTATCTCCTCCTCTGACTATGCTCTCATTGATTGGTGTCCCCTGTGTCCACGTGTCTCTTTTAGGCTTTCTATTGGATCCCCCTCTTAGGAGTTTGAGAACAGAAATGTCTGTCTGATTGGGTTGCCAGCTTGTGTCCTGAGAACTTTTATCAAGCAGAATGTTGACTTCATTAGAAGACCCTCTCCATGCTTCTTTGTTCTGTCCCTGACCTCACTCATTGTGCTACCTAAGCCCCTCTACATCTCCCTCAATTTCATCTCCAGATACTGTCATTCTGTGAAGCCTGGTTGATGAAATATCATAGAAGACCCAGCTTCCCCTACTTCAGTAACAAAAATGAAATAAAATATTCACCTTAATAAAAAATAGGAATTATTTGTGATAGAATACCCTATTCAGTAGAAGAATTTAAAAAGCCAAAGTTGGGTGAGAGTAGTCCAAGGTAAGCTTAAAAATAGCTTAATAAAATGGAATGCTTTTAAACAAGTCAGTTTTGATGGCAGTAGTAGGGTGAGACCTTTCATGAAACTGTAAGTCCCATTTAATTTCTTTTGAGTTTTGTTTTCTAAGATAGATTCTATGGTACTTTAATGAAGAAATCCACAGGTAAAAGGTCTTTTCTTTGACAACACTTTATTTTACAGCCCCCCCCTTCACTCACTTATCAATAACTTCATCTCATTTGCTTATCCTGTAAATTCCATTATCTCCCAGGCAGTCCATTGCATTAAGCTCTTAGTACCTAATATCGCCTCATTTACATTGACACATGCTTGACCTCAGCCCTTCTCCTCTCTTTGTTAATGCACCAACAAGCACTGATATCTCTCTGGAGCATTATCATTTGGCTGTTAGCTGAACTAATAACAACCCTTCATTTGAGCTGATGAAGGTTTATTAAATAAAAACATGCAATAACCCTGGCAGTAATGAAGGGAGAATGGAGGTAGACTGCATCCTGTTTTTAATGTTGAGAGCACTGCTGAGTCTGCATTATAGGAATTGGTTTCCTGAGGGAGCTGGTGTACCTGACCGGTCTGATCAATATTGTGTTATCAGACTGATTTAAAAATGGGCATTTTTGATTGCCTGATTTGATCACTGTGGATTAGCATGTGGGCTGAGGAGTTGGGGGGAAAAGGTGTTCTTCCTCCAGGCACTTGTCCTTGTTCTGTGATGCAGCTATCTTGGGAAGTCTGTCTTCAGTACCAGACTGTCAATAGCCTGAGGCCTTCAGACAGTGGCAAAGCTGAGCAACAGGGAGCCAAAAACATCATCTGTCTGTCTTCTCTAGTGAAGCTAGGATCAAACATTGTTTTTCCTTTAAGTTCTCCAACATTCCCCCAAAACTTTGCCATAGCCATGACCCTTGAATGATTTTTCTTAATTCTCCCCAGCAGGTCTCGTACTCCCCCCACCCCGCCATTTTTGCTTGACAATCAGTCCATTCCCTGTGCTAGCTGGTGTCATGCTATAAACAGAAGTGAAGCAGATGTTAATTGAGTTTATATTTAACAGTTGGGATTTTTGTGAACATAGGTTCATTTGCTTTGCACTTTTATGTCATATGCACATAATATGGTATTATGTTCTATTAGTAAAATTGTTCCTAATTTATCTGGATCAGTTACATATACAGGATTCTATGAAGGTCAGAATTTTCTACAAGTGTGTTGTAAAGTTCCAGAGATACCAAAGCTTTTAGACTTTCTCCTAAAATTGATAGGTTTGTCAAGATAAAATAACAGCAGAGTGGCTGTACAAAGAAATGAATTTATTTAGGAACAAAAGGGATTATATTCCAGGATACTCATGCTGTGATGAATCATAGGCACTTCCAAGGAGGCAAAGGAAGAAAGAGGGTTTAAAGTAAAATGAAGAAGTTTACAGAAGTTGTTTTGTAGAAAAGGACTTTGGTCCACGTTTAAACAAACAGGGCTGGGCACGTGTCCTGGCAGAGCATTCTTAGTTTAAAGTTGTGGTGGCCTTTGTGCAAGGTTGTGGTTTCATAGAGTCAGGTGCTAGTTTATAATCTTAAGGATGTGCCCCTACTTATGACATCCTGATTGCATTTTATTAGGGTCTGGCATAAGTAACTTCATTTTGATTTTGACAAGTTTCACAGGTTGAACCATATGAAAGCCAATATTTGATCATTTTGACCTGTAAAAACACATTTTGTTCAAGTTAATACAGGTAAGATGCCATATTGGTTTTTTGTTTTTCTTAAATAGCATTCAGTATGTTCTACCAGTTCCTATCTTGATAAAGGTCAAAATTTCTGCAAATAAGGTGTAGCAAAGTAGGAGTGCTTGATGAGAAGGATGGGGGGGGGAACTCTTGTTTCTTGTGTAGTAAAGGACTTCCCTCTTGCTTAGAGGTGAGTTGGAATCACTCTGCATTCATAGGGAGTCTTGTAGGCTTCTTTTAGTCTCCTGAAAGTTCCTGAGCTTGAAGGTAAACATTTGGAAGTCAAGGCCACCCAGGGAGCCAGGCCTGAAGTCACCCAGAGTTACCTTCTAGTAACTCACAGGTAGGGTACCAACAGTGATTACGTTGATACCAAATCAATCTGTCTTTCCAAGGCAGTTTTTCTGGTTTTTCATAGCCAAAGATTTTTTAGTATTCTTATTTAGTTGAGATTGTTCAAAGGTTTGTTTAACTTGTGTCTTATTTTATACCTGTAGGAAGGGATAAGGTATCAATTCTCTGTAGTAGCCTACTTTATTTATTTTTTATACCTTTATTTATTTATTTATTTGGTGCCAGGGATTGAACCCAGTGCCTCATGCATGCTAGGCAAGTACTCTATCACTGAGCCACAACCCCAGCCCTATCTTTTTATTATATGAATAAGTTGGGTGGTAATCACATTTTCAGAATAGTTACTTTGTCTCACTAGAAAAATGCCTCCCTAAGGGAGATTTACTCTTGAAAAGTGACCTATTGAAAAGTGTCAAAGCGTTTTGGAACTATGTAATTATCAAAGTCCTGAAAGAAATATTTATTTTGGAGTCAACAACAGCAATGCGTTTGCTTTCTTGGTTTATATAGTTGCCAAAATAAGCAAGTTCTGTAGCTAGCAGATGTTTTAGTTATCAGATTAGTTTTTTTTAAAATTTATTTTTGATATGGTGGATTGAACTGGTACTCGACCACTTAGCCACATCCCCAGCTCTATTTTGTATTTTATTTAGAGACAAGTTCTCACTGAATTGCTTAGTGCCTTGCTTTTGCTGAGGCTGGCTTGGAATTTGTCCTCCTGTCTCAGCCTTAGGAGCTGCTGGGATTACAAGCATGTGCCACTGAGCCCGGCTCAAATTAGAGTTTGTTCACTTATAATTTCCATATTTTTAGATTGAATTTAGGTATTTTTAAAAAACCAGTTACTATATCATTTACCTTTGTGTATCTTATCTTTCCCAAATTAAAAAATGAAAAGTTCAGTAGTTTTATAGGATTTACTCAGCGAAGGAGCTACTGAGCATGGCAAACTTCAGTGTTCCTCTAAAACGTATAGACTACAGAATTAGGTATTTCTAACTAGAAGTTTGAGTCAGATTAGCTGAAGACAAGCACATAACTATGAAATAATAATTTCCTGTACTTTATACAGAAATAAGATTGAAAAATCGAATTTGGGATAGAATTTGTGCATTTGGTGGTTTTTAATCACAAAGATTTTTCTTTGTTATAGACCGGTATCTCAATTTAAGACAAAAAAATTCTTGATTATGTATATTTTAACTGTGTACTTGACCTATTTTTTGTGTTACAGAAACATTTTTTGATATTTTTTTTCTTACATGGATAGGTTTCTAGTACTACAACATGCTGTCCTGTTCAGTATTGTGTGTTAAAGTATTTTGGGAATGTATATTTATCTTCATAATCCTAAAAGAAATATTTATTTTCAACTGTAAATCAGATTTCTGTTACCTTTATGAACAGTTTCCTACTGTGTTGACTAAAACACTGATATTCTGTTAGATGGTAGTAAGTATTCTGTGAAAGAATTCCCTGCTAGTAGTATCTTTTTTCTTACAAAGTTTATTTAAAAAAATGTGTAAGAAAAATTCCAAATATATTTAGGTGACTCTTCTCATGATATAGAAATCTAACTTGAAGAAATGGTGTGGCGTACTGGAAAAGTCTAAGAGTTTATATTAGATATCATTTAGGGCATGAATGTATATTGTTTATTCTGTGACTAGATACATAGGCAGCATTAATTAATTCACTGTCCTCTGTACTGTCTACTTTTCTTTCATCTGCTGTGTCTTGTCCTGTAATTTTAGTATATATTTGTGACTTTGTTCAAATTTCCTGTCACATTGATTTTGATTTTTTTCCCCTCTAGTATTGGGTATGAACGCAGGGCCTCATGCATGCTAGGCAAGAGCTCCACCATTGAGCTACGTCCCAAGCCCCCATCCTGTCGAGTTCATTTTGTTGCCTAGTTGAATACAAATTCATCTTGTTCAGTTTCTATTGATGTTTCATCAGTGTCATTTAAAAAATGCTCTGTAGTCATTGAATTGGAAAAACCCAATATTGTGGTTTGGATCTTGAATGTTTCCCAAAAAGCCTGTATGTTGAAGACTTGGTTGTAAGTCTGTGGTGCTTTTTGGAGGGAGGTGGTAGAACCTTTAAAGGGTGGAACCTTGTAGAAGGAAATTAGGTCATTAAGGGCATGCCTTGAATGGGATATTGGGATTCTGACCCTTTCCTTTGTTTCACTTTCCAGCCCCCTCTGCTACATGTTCCTGCCATGTTCCCCGGGCCACCCCAGGATCAAATCAACAGGACCAAATGCCATAGACTTAAACCTCTAAAACTATGAACCAAAATAAAATCTTCCTCTTTATAAGTTGTTTATTTCAGGAGTTTTGTCCCAGTTATGAAAAACTGACTAACCCAGTGAAGTAACTTATGACTATTTTTCATATACTTAAAAAATACAGCCTCAGTTATGCACATTTCTAAAAATAGAAGGTTACTAAATTATTTTTCTTTTAGTAAATCCCAAATACTCGGAAATACTTAGTCATTACTTGGAAACCAGACTCTGTAGTACAACAGAATTGACCACCAGTGACAGGATGGTCTCTTAGGCTGAGTGCTGCCTCACCACGTTTTCCTTCATGTGTAACTTTGTGGTGCAGGCTACTTAAAACCACACTTAAAAAATGCTAAGTTTTAAAATTGACTTTCTAGAGATCAAATGTTGCATTGATAACTATTTCTTCAAAATGGCTTGATACCACTAAGAAGATCCGGGGAGGAGCAAATGACGACTTTGCCTAGTTCCCAGAATTTTAGCTCTACAAATAGATTTTTAATAAGTGAAGGTCAGAAAATAAAGCACTGTATTTTCTAATAGGAATAAGAGACTATTCTTAATTCTCTTTTGTGGTGAGGTATCCAAACTTTGAAGTTCTAAGATCCCCCTTGATTACATATGTTAATTGTGTTTTGGGTCAAGGAAACATTCAGAAAGTTTGTCCTATAAATGATTGGTGGTTCAATGAAGGAAAGAACCCTTGCTGAAAATGCTGTTGAAACATCAGGTAAATCCTCTCTGAGATTCTCTATCTACAGAATAAATAGGTGTTGCTAAAAATAATTTCTATGACACTGTGTGCCAGGCACTGCATTAATTGTTTCACCTGAATTTTTTGTAAAAAAAAAAAAATTGATTAGATTGTTTTCAAAGTTGATATTGTCATGTTGTTTTGTATTTGGAGTGTGAGCTGTTTGGGTTAAAAATCTTCATGCAAATTTCTACAAATAAATCAAGTGTGGATGTGCAGTGGGTGGTTTTTAAGCTTAAACATCTCAGCTGGATTTAATTACCTTAAGGGATAAGGCTACACGATGGGCCAGTGGTTTACCAAATTATTTTTCATTTTCTGGATCTTGATGTCACTGAAGGTTAATGCATCCTCTTTTCTTCATTGGAGACCTAAGTTAAAATCCATTTTAGGGCATAAGTGTAAATGAATTTGTTGTTTTTCCTCCTTGGGGACACTTTGGTCATTTTGTGAGGCTGCCTTTCCATTTGGAATTGCTGGCAGCTTGCACACGGCCCAGGGGCTCTTGTAGCAGGGGCAGTTGCAAGTCAGCGTGAAAATGAACTGGCAGGGCTTCAGAGGGCAGAGCTGGCCCAGGGCTTGTCACTCTTCCATTCCTTGATTCTTTCTTGCTTAACTTAAGCAAACTTATTTACTACTGACATTTGATTATAGCACATCACAAAACAAGTGATGTGTTTGTGGGAAAGCCATTGGATTTCTTTTTTCATTAACCGTTTCAGAATGGTTTATATTTGGCAGCTTTGCAGTTTTCTGTATTCACTGTCTGCAAACTCTAAGATGACTCCTTAAACTGCTGTACATCTGTGATCAACCTTTTTGATCATCAGTATGTTTTGGGGCTTTCATTGTTTATTGTTTTTGTATGAGTGTTTGATTTGGGAGGCATATTTGTATTTATAATTATGTTGAGTGGTTCCACCGTGAAGTGGGTAACGGGTAGTCGGTCATTATTTCCTCTACCTATTAGAGTATGAAGAAGTAGAACCTAAGCAGGGAATAGTCACAGATCTTAGTCCTTCAGGGCGCTGGTGTGCTCTTCCCCCTCCAAGCCCAGCTTGTCGTCATGTCATTTCTTTTCGAGTCTTCTTTTAAACATTCTTTATGTCTCCCTCATCACCTCCTCTTGAGGAATAGTACTGAAAGTATATTTTTCACTTTATATTTTCTTCTTTTAAAATATAAAAAAATATTTATATATACATGGACACACATTATTTATATACATAAATAAATGGGATCATATCATATGTGCTTTTTTTTCCCTTTGTAGTTATTGTTTTGAGTTTCAGAGTCAGTTGCTTTTTGTTCTCAGAATCCTTCACCTTCTCCATTTATTTAGGCATTTCTGCACCAGTTTGATTAACCCCATCATTTTTATCTTTAAAATCTCCCAAACCACTTTACACCAGGAATATCGTCCTCTCTATAGTTTATCTTCTATTACCATCTAAATTACATTTATTCTCTCAAACTGGATCAGGATAAGGAAGAGTCAATGATTTGATATTTCCCACTTGTAGCATTTGTGTAAAAAAAAAAAAGTGCTTCCCTCTGTGTGTGTATATGTGGGGAGTGAGACTGATCTGTGTAGATATACATATAACTTAGTTAGCCAAGCTCTGACTTGTGAGCACCATGAGAATAAGCTATTAAAACCTTCATATAGTATGCTTTTATTTGGTCTTAATCTTCAAAGGCTAAATTTGATTAAAAGCTGATTTAAATAGTTAGCATTTGGGATTCTTGTGAGAATATGAATGATATAATCGTTTAATTGGGGAGGTCACTTCTGTGTGTCTTTCAGTAAGTGATATGTGTGGAATTAAGTACTACATATAGCTGTAGAGCTTCACATGCCTTCATGTTTATCTTGGTCAAGAATTTTCTTTATTTACCTTAGATGATCAGTCCTTTAAGAGCAGGACTAGACATCTACCTGATGCTCAGCCATGTTTGATGTATGCTCACAAGGCTTTCATGAACTGCCTTTTCATAGTACCTTAAAAATAGTCTTTCTTACTTACTGTATTGCTGGTTATTATTTAATTGTCCATTATTGGCTCTCCTTTTGTGTCTTTTCAGGTATCAGCAGTAGAGTCTTTGGAGGGTCCCCTGCTTCAGGTAGAAGGACTGAGTGACCTCAGGCTGGAGCTTCACAGCAAGAAGATGAACCTCCATTTGGTTCTCATAGATGAACTGCACCGGCACCTGTACATCAAGTCCACCAGCCGAGTTGTGCAGCGAAACAAGGAAAAAGGGAAAATGAGGTGGGTTAAAGTGCCTCTTTGTCATAGTGTCTTGTGGCAATTATCAGAAGAAATATTCTTTGTTTTCAGAATATTCTAGTTTGTTTTATTTTTGCTTTAATGTACTGTCTCTGAGACTTGAAGATGGTTTTGTAATAGCTATTCCTTGTTCTGAGAGGTGGGCATCAAAGTTTGTTGATTCATTCATTGTACACTTATTGTGGACCTCTTTCATAAGGATACCTAAGAAACATTTCCTGTGGGCCTCTTGTATATTGGATGAGAGACACTCTTTTATATCTCAAAAGGGAATGAAAAATTCTTTTTTTTAAAAAATTTGGCAGTAAAGTCAGCCAAGTTAGGAAATATAGATATATGCACTAAAGTTATAAGATTTATTGTTACTTAGGGTTATGTTTAGCTTTAGGCATTCTTCCTTGTGGAATTGTTCAGAAGAGGTTCAGAAAGAACACTTTCCTTTTACTCCTTGGATGGTTGTAATGTAGCTCTGTGTTTAAGGGTCTGGGTGAGCTTAAGAAATCCATTGCTTTAGTATAGACCAGATAGGGAGTAAGCCTAGATCTTAAGATGGTAAAACGTTTGGATTATTAACATATGACAGCTGTGCAAGTGCATGTCCTTTCAAAATTCTTTTAAATAGCCATAAAATCTTTTCAGAGGGGATTTTAGTATCATATTCTGAAATAGATATGCTTTTGCTTTCTCATCCATGTATACCAGAAGAACACTGCATGCTGGCACTGAAGTCTTTCAAGTCCTATCCTTTTTGAACAAAAAGTGCTAACTTTGTGTGTGAAGCTTTAGTTTAGCCAGAGATCCTGACAAAGAAAGAGAAATTTGTACCTTTTCAGCAGATAGACATAATATAAACTTTTGCCAGGCACATTCCATTCCAGGTAGGAATGTGTACCCGAGACAAAACTTCAATACAAGATCTGAATAGGGTTAACTCTGAGTTACCCATTCTGCAGAGAGGGAGTGGGAGTGCTAAGGAGATTGTCTCCAGAGTTTGGTGGTGAATGGTAGGTCTGAATGGATTTCTTCCCATTCTAAGAAAAACAGTAAAACAAAATTACTATGAGTCTTGTCAGTTTCTGTGCCATATAGGAAAATAAGTATTATGTTGAGGTATCAGAGGAAACACTCTGATAAGGAAACATATTTTAAAAAAAGAATTTATAAAGCAAACAAGAAAAAATTTGGGAAACAGAAGCTCAAGTTTTCTCAAAAGAAATTTGATGGTAGTAGATTAGATGATTGTTTGACATAATCTCTTTTCCTCTTCCACTTCAGTGGGAGAAGTACATTTGTTCCCCTCTAGTTTTGGGCTTTTACTTTTGTGAGTCATTAGGATGTGTAACACAGACAGAGGCTGCAAATACTCTTGTGCTGGTAAATGGGGAGTATGCCCTCTTGTGCTTCCTCCATTCCCTGCTGGCTTTTTTCCCCCAGAGGAGGAAGAGAAACACACAGAACCAATTCAAGACCAGCAGACCTGCCCAACGTGGATCAGCTAGCACCAGAATATATGCTTATTGTTGACATCATGGAGCATTTGTGGTTGTAGGCAGCAAGTGTATCGCTTCTATGAAACAATAACAGGGAGCAGTTAGAGTGGAACAGGGAGAAATGCTAAGAGAACTACAGTGTGAGTTAAATGTGAGAAAAACAAAAGTGAAGAAATTTAAGTCTTAAAATGTTAGATGAATCAGCGATGTGGAGGAAAAACTTTCCTCCTCATGAAGAAGAAAAAGACAAGGTGATAAAAGAAAGATGATGGAATAAAAGATGGAAAACAGTGATCAATCCAATGATTTTAGGTGAGGATTACACCTAAAAATGATAGTGCTGTGGACTGTATTGTGAACCACACCCCCTAAAATTCACATATTGAAATCCAAATCTCTGGAACCTTAGACTATATTTGGAGATAAAGTTTTTCAAGAGTAACTAAGTTAAAAACAGGTTATTATAGTAGCTGCTAACTCAATAGATTGTTGTGCTTGTAAAAAGAAGGAATTTGGACAAGGAGAGATACAGTGAGAAGACAGTAGAGGAGAAGACACACATCTACACACAAAAGAGTAAGAGGAAATCAACTCTGCCCACATCTCGACTTCAGATTTCTGGCCTTCAGAACTACAAAAAAATATATTCCTATTGTTGACACTCAGTCTGTGGTACTTTGTTATGACAACCTGAGCAAATCAGTGCAGAGATACTCAGAAGCAATAATTGGAATGTAAATTAAAAAGTCTGCTTTAACAGGAAAAAAGAGAGACCTTGCTCTGCAAATCAAAAGGATTCAAGGTAAAATTAAAACAAAATAAAAAAATCCTTAAATGTAACTTAGGAATTTTTTCATTAGAAACAAATTCTATAAGCATTAGGAAGAATAATTCTGTTTACTGCTCTGATAGAGACAGTTATCTGCCTAACCAGTATCCATTCTCCCCTTTACTTTTGATGGCAATCCTGTTTGTTCCTGGTGGCCAGAGACCCAGCTTAAAGGCTTTATTTTCTATTTTTCTATATAGCTAGAGCTGATTAGTGGGTCTTCTGCTTGCAAACTGTTGAATGAGAACTCATGGGAAAAATTTTCAAAGATGCCAACTAAATTGGCATGCTTACTGTTTTAAACCTTCACGTGCCTTTATCTCCTTCCTATCTGTGACATGCGTCGGTGCCATGAAGTTATTTTAGACACGAGATGTCCTCAAGAATAGAAGGTCACATCCTAAACTCTGATGATGTCCAACCATCTATTAGAGCCTTGGATGGGCTGCCTCTTTTGTATGAGAGGAAAGAATCCTTTGGTTTACTCAGATCACTATTATTTGGGTAATTATTATGTTTTTCCCGCCCTCCCTCCCTAGCTCCCTTCCTCCTCCCTTCCTTCTTTCCTTCCTTCCCTCGCTCATTTGTCTTTCTATACTGGGTATTGATTGAGTTCAGGGGTACTCTACCACTGAGCTAGGTAGAGTACCTTTTTATTTTTTGAGACAGATTCTCACCAAGTAGTCGTAGTTGGCTTTGAACTTGTGATCTTCCTGCCTCAGTCTCCTGAAAGCTGGGATTACCTGCATGTGCTACTGTGCCCAGCTATGTCTTCCATTTTATATTGTAAACTCTAGTTTTGATACACAAAAAGGAGTAAAAGTCAGGCTCACCAGAATTTGCTGACCAGTAAATGTGAGACAACAGTGGAGTCAAGTCTATAGTATAATATGCACCGATGACCAAAGATTTCTAGGTCCAGCCAAGTGGCTATGGGTATGCATAAGCAGCTGAGTGTTCTCATATATGAATTTGTAGATAAGAAATAAATTACTAGTGTTTTTTTCCCCCTAGAAAACTACTCACAGATAAACTCTGTCATAACTCAACAATCACAGCTTGAGAACAATATAGTTATAGATAGCTTGAAACAACTTTTGAAGAACATACACCATTTAATATGTAAATTTGTATATGAGTAACTAATAAATGTGTGTTTACAAGCAGAGAACTACTGTTGAAAAAGAAGGTCTGTGTCGTCATGGAATACTTCCCTAATAATAAGCAGGATTTATATCACCACACTGAGTTAGTAGAGAGTGGGAAATTTGAAGAGGCAGAAAATAAAAAGGAAAATTGAATTTTTGCTAAAGATGAGTCAGAGTTGGTTTGTTTTAGACTTTAACTATTAGAGAAAATACATTTAATTTTGTTTTTATGACTCTTGATAGGTATGTTTAGAGATTTCTGTATTGTTTAAGAATTATTAGGGAACACAGAATCAAATAAAACATACTTGGTATTTCAGAGGATGATGTGTTAGCTAAGATTCTTGATTGTAAAGAGTAGAAATCTATCCTGAGAACTAAAACAGCTATGGAGTTAACTGGAAAGTTATCAGATATTTCACAGAATTTGTGAGCATTCTATAAAATCATGTTCTCAAATGTACTAGGAAGGAACTAAAGCAAACAAAGCAGTTGAGCACACAGTCTTAGACCACATGAAGGGCCCATGAGGGTTGCTACCACTGCTGGTACTGTGCTTACCATGGCTGGATTTTAAACACTCCTGTCAATGATCTTTAAATGTCCTGTTTCTCTCCTTCATCTCCTCCAACGTCCGAGTCCTGGGTAGAAACGTCCAGTTTGCTGAGCATCCTGGGCCCTAGCTTGCCTCCTTTAGTTTCCATAGTAGGAAGTAGGTCCATCTCTTTTTTGACTCCATGGGGATTCTGCCCAAATAAAAAGATTGTTTACATGGTTAGTTTCCTAAAACAAATAAAATCCAATAACAAATTTCTACAGCAGGAGAAAACAAAGGAAAGCATATGAAGGCATCTACATATAAAGAACAGAGATTTTTGAGTAGGAAATAGACAAGTAGACACAAAAGAAGACACATGACTACATGAAAAAAATATTAAACATCATATCTGGAGGAAATAAAACAAATGGCGAGACTGTCCTTGTTCTTACCTCATAAAGGTGTCAGTTGCAGTTAAATCCCAGTTGAGGTTTTTGAAATTGTCACATGAAACCTGAAGTTCACATGGAAGAAGAAATATATAAGATTTGCTTTAAAAAAGTTGAGACGGGAAGTTGTGATGGAGGCTTTTCTTATGTGATATCAAAATATATTGTAAAGCTATTTTAGTCAAAATAATACAGGCATGCAGATAGAAAATCAGATTGCTGGGATAAAATAGAATTCAGAAACCAATCCCAGGATTCATGACACTTTAGTATTTTACTGTGTGTGGGTGAGTCGTAGTGATAACGGGTGTTTAGTAAAGAGTTGAGCCAACTGGCCAGTGATTTGAAGAAAATAAATTTAGATACCTATGTTTTTTTATATACAAAAAGTTCTAGCTAGATTTAATAATCACATGATAAAACTTCATTAACATTAAAATACAAGNTTTTTTTTGTATTTTATTTAGACACAAGGTTTCACTGAATTGTTTAGCACATCGCTGTTGCTGAGGTTGGCTTTGAACTTGAGGCCCTTCTGCCTCAGCTTCCTGGGCTGCTGGGATTACAGGCATGTACCACTGTGCCTGTGTCTTAAACTTTTTAAAGTTTTAAAAAAAAATCTATTCCTTTTAGATACATGTGACATTAGAGTATATTTGGACGTATTTTTACAAACATGGAGTATATCTTATTCTATTTGAAATTCCAGTTTTGTGGTGGATAGACTTTTTTTTTTTTTTTTTGGTAAAACATTTTGAAAGGTGTTACATCAAAATGAAGTTAATGGCTTATTTTTATGTTTTCATAAAAAACACCTTTATAACCACATAAAATAATTAAAAAGTCAATTTTTTCATTTATTGCATGCCTCCTGGGTTAGCTCTTGGCTTGCTCTTGCTTCTTTGGACATCTTCAGACATCTCCTAGCTTATGGAGCAGAACGTTTCAAACTCATGGGTTTGGTGTCTGTATTTGTCTCTGAAATGTGTTGAGATTGTTGTGGATCCCATCATGTTATTTGATCCCTGTTTAATCTTTTATTTTTTTCTGTTTACATGTCATTTTCTTTTCGTTTTTTTTTTTTCCCCCTCTTTGCTTGCTTGCTTGCTTTATTTATTCATTTGATCTTGGGGGCTTAATCCAGGGTTGTTGACCTTATTATTACCCATATTCCCAGCCCTGTTTTTCACTTTTTATTTAAATGAGACAGGGTTTCATTAAGTTGCAGAGGCTGGCCTGGAACTTGGGATTCTCCTGCCTCAGACTTCCAAGGTACTGGGATTACAGGTGTGCACCACTGCACCTGGCTGCTTTGATTTTTAATGTTTTCATTTCACTTTATTTTCTATTACCACATCTTTGTCCTTGGTCTGCCATTTGAAACTATGACTCTTTTTTACTTTTATGTCTTCTACATCACTCATTGTTCTTTCTGTATGTTCAGCCAGTTCATAGAACTATATAGACTTACTGTGCCAGTCATTCCTGTTTCATGGTTCACTTAAACATTTACTAAACGCATAGTATCAAATGACAGATATTTCTCATCTCAGTGTGACTTAACAAACTTTTATGTGCATTTGCTCTTTGATAGGTACTGTGCCAACTGTATGGTTATAGAGGTTATAACTAGAGTTATAGCTTACAGTTCAGCTCACCTGTGTCAGTCTTTGGTTTGATATTAAGATCAGCCAGATGAGTTGCAACTATAAATTTTGGACATAGTTGGACCATTGATTACTAAGCAAAGGAATAGAAATATGTTCTAATTAAAAAGCAAATATTCAGTAAGCCTAGTACTTCTTGCCCTTCTTTAAAAACAAACAAACAAGAAAAGTTTTCATGGATTTAATTCTGAGATCAAACACATTTAGAAGCAGATCCTAATTAGCTGGGATGGTTGATTAATGACCAGAAATTTCTTGGGGTTATGGGGGCAGTAGTTGTTGTTTATTTTTGGTTTGGCTTCATTTGTTTTATAGTTTTCCTGTCCTCCACCATGTTGTTATTGAATTGCAAAACACATGCAATCCCAATATACAATTGGTGATTTTGCAAGACTCTCTTAGGCTAGGAGGGATTTAGTGTATATCAGCTATTGTTTTCAATTCAGTCATGAATGATTCTGAATGGATTTAAAATAAAAAAGTTGTTATATGTATTTAAAAAGAAAAATATCAATATCTCTCTCAGAATAAAGTGGTTCATATTAATTACAAACTTCAAAAAATTATTTTTTATCTCAGTTTTTATTTTCTAAAATACATTGAGGGATTCAAAACCCTTTGAAGTAATTAAGAGTTTTCACCTTTATCTCTGATATGGTGAGAAGAGGTCTTCTTTTCTCTTCTTAAACGAAAACTAAGGTCCATACACATTAAATGTGATATTCCATAATAACACCTACCTGTCTGCCAAACTTCATGTCTGTAGTTACTAAATGAATGGGTGTATCCTTTTTTTTTCTCTGGAACTTTTGAAAGCAAGTCCTTCCATAAAAGAACAAGAAAAAAACCAAAAATCATTTCCAGAGTTACTTGCCTTTGGGTTAGTGTTCACAAAGGAGAAAATTGAGGCCTAAGGGAAATTTTTAGAGAGAGAAAGAGATGAGTCTATGAAAATAGTTCTGCAGTAAATTGACTTTCTACAAGTTTATTGATGGAGTTTGAGAGCCCTCTGGCTCTGATTATAAAGTTGGGAGGTTATGTTTTTCAGAGTTGAAATGCAAGCCATTTATCACCCTATATTTAACTGAAATATATTTTTAGGTTAAAACTGAGAAAATAATGTAGGTTTTAATTTAAGATGAATCGTGTGCTCTGTGTTCTTAGAAGTATGTACTGTTACAGATTCTCATGTGTATATACATGTCAGTATGCACATACATATGTACTAACTGTACTTATTTATTATTAGATTTGGCAGGTAGTATTATAGCTATACATCTACCTGGATTTTCCTGCTAATTGATACCTTTATCCTCCTTTAAAAATCACTTGGTTATTTAAATATTTCTGAAATACGTAATTTTCCTGTCATTGTAAATTTGAAATTGACTTTTTATTAATCACTCAGTAGCAGTATTATAAACCTCAGTAGACTCCGGATCCATGGGCTAGGGTGCTATGGAAATATGGACAGCTAGTTTTCTAATTATGAGAAAAAGACAGATAAAAAGTGATAAGGTAGATAAAAATAAAACAACGAGAATGCAAAAGTAATCATAAAAGATGGAAGAAGGATAAACCTCTGATCTAACTGATTTTATAAATACATAAACTTTTATTACAAAATATTGTGTTTTTTGAAGACTTGGAGTGTTTAAAGATCGTTGAGGCAATTAGGAGCTTATGGTTTTATGTTGGTGGAAAAGTCATCGGAACTATGATGGTTCAATTCCTCCTAATGTAGCTTTTACATCTTACACTTTCAACTTCACATTAGCCTGTGAGTGAACTATTAGAATTTTGCAATTTGGTATAGCTCATATCCTAGCACACTTGCATCTTCAGCACAGAGCACAGTGCTGAACACTATCAGATGCTCAGTAATTGTTTGGGTAATGATTTCCCTTCTTTTCTGGGTAAGTGAAAAGGGAAAAGTTAATGACTGTCATAGTCATCCTCAAGGCTTAGAACAATGGCTCATACATTATTAAGACTCAATGAAAACAGTGATACCTTAACTGATAATTTTACTCTTTAACAAAGCTTATTTTTCAAATTTTTCTGAAGGAACCGTTTTTTTTAAAGTAAGCTCAAAATGCACACATGCCTGGGTATAGCATGTAGCACAATAGTAAAGTGCTTGCCTAGCGTGGGTTCCATCCCCAGCACCATTGAATGAATGAATGAATGAATGAATAACCAAAATACTCACACAACTAGCACCTTGGTTCCAAAAGAGTGTGGAAGGAAATGGGGACACATGACCATGGGGTGGTTGCAGGTGTCATTCACAATTGCTCACATCTCTCAATCCATCCTTCTTGGAGATACCCTTCTGATGGAGATGGTCTTTTCCTTTCTCCCCTTGTGCCTATTGTCCTTTTATGACCTACTTTGAAAATCAATCCAAGGGTAGCCATTACTACTGATGGTGTTTTTTGAAATGGGAAAGAAGTGAGAACTATGACTTTGACTCTATATCCTTGGAACTGATGTTATAGCAGCTCTTCTGTGGTCCTGTTGTGTGGCTAGATCATTTAGTTTCCTGAGGGCAGGGCCCAGGTTTCATCTGCATTAGCATTGCCTACTTTCTTATAGGTAACAGGTGCTCATAAATTTAACAGGATTGCTTGAAAATTGAAGTGTTCTTTATAATCTTTGTATCATTTAAGATCAGTGTTTTTTTTTTTTTTTTTTTTTAAAGACACTCTGTAGTTTATTATTAACAGGAGGGACTAGGCTTTAAAAGAAGATTTTTTTTTTTTTTTTAAAGCTAATCAAATACTAAATCAGCCTGTTTGAGATTCTTTAAATCAGCTTTATTTTAGTGATTCCCAACTTGTTGAAATTTATGGCCTCTTTTAAAGAAAACTAAGAGTAGTTAACTTCTGAAAAAATATGTAAAAATCTGCTTGAATAATACAAATTTAAATGAAGTTTCTGTACTAGTAAACCTTCATTTAGATATCATGTCATGATGTCATTTGAACTTTTCTTGCTAAGGTATTCTTTAATATAAAGGAGTATATAAAGAAATTGTGCAATAGCTTGGCACAATTTCATTATAAGGTGGTCATCCAGATGATCCAGAATATCATTTAAATACTTTGAATCTTTAGACTACATTTTTATGCTCCTGGCTGTGTCAGTCACTGCTTTATTGGAAATGTGCTTGTGAGATGTTTGAAATCACAGTGTGAAGAGGGCTTGTAGCAAAAAGGAAAGTGATAAGGGCCAGGCACCTAGTAGGACTTAAGTTGGTTTTAGCGAAAATGGTAACTACTGTTCATTTTCCCCAAAGCTCCCACGTGAAAGATGCTTCTCCTGGTCCTCTGATCGATGTTACAAACCTCCCTACTCCACGCAAATTCCTTGATGCTACTCAATACTCTACTCCTGGAAGCTCAAGTGGTAAGTTTTCATTCTTCAGCCACAAAATGTTTTAGTATGCCTATTGAGTATCGGTGGAGGTCTGAGGTAAGTGCTTTGGTACCTACAATGAGCCCTTTGTGACCCTCACAGGAAATAAGACAGAAAACCATCATTTATTGATTTCTCTATGTTGAACCGACCTTGCATCCTTGGGATGAAGCACACTTGATCATGGTGCATTATCTTTTTTTTTTTTTTTAATTGATTTTATTATTTTTTAAAAATACACGATGACAGTGGAATGCATTACAATCCTTATTACACATATAGAGCACAATTTTCATATCTCTGTTTGTATATAAGGTATGTTGACACCCAATTCAAGTCTTTATACATGTACTTTGTATATTGATGACCATCACATTCCACCATCCTTGGTAATTCCCTTTCCCCTCCCTTTCCCTCCCACCCCTCTTTCCTATCTAGAATTAATCTAATCCTCCCTGCTCTCCCTCCCTATCCCTCTGAGTCAACCCCCACCACCTCATATCAGAGAAAACATTTGGCAGCACTATCTTTTTAATGTGTATTTTTTTTTTTAAATTTTGTAGTTGTAGATAGATAGCATACCTTTATTTTGTTTATTTTTATGTGTTCTGAGGATCAAACCCAGTGCCTCACATGTGCTAGACAAGCGCTCTACCACTGAGCCCCAGCCCCAGTCCCTTAATGTTTTTTTGTAGGAGATTTGCCCCTGTGTTTTTAAGAGTTTTTGTATCTATGCTTATCAAGGATATTGGTCTGAATTTTTCTTTCCTTGAGGTATCTTTGTCTGGTTTTGGTATCAGGGTGAAACTAGCTTTTTAGAATGAGTTTGGAAGCATTTCCTCCTTTTCTATTTCATGGAATAATTTAAGGAGGAATGGTGTTAGTTCTTCTTTAAAGAACTGGTAGAACTTGGCTAAGAATCCATCCAGCCCTGGGCTTTTCTTTGTTGGAAGGCTTTTGAGGGCATCTTCAGTTCATTACTTGAAATTAATCTGTTTAAATTTTCTATATTCTCCTGGTTCAATTTGGGTAGGTTGTATGTCTCTAGGAATTTGTTGATGTCTTAAAGATTTTCTAGTATATTAGAGTTTAAATTTTCAAATTAACGTCTGATTATCCTTTGTATTTCACTAGTATCTGTGGTGATGTTTTCTTTTTCATCATGAATTTTAATAATTTGAGTTTTTTCCCTCTTTCTTTTGGTTAGCTTGGCTAAGAGTTTATCAACACTTCTCAAGAAGAAATATATGAAAAAATAGTTTAACATCTCTAGATATTAGATATTAGAGAAATGCAAATTAAAACTACACTGAGATTTTATCTCACTCCAGTCAGAATGGCAATTATCAAGAATACAAATAACAATAAGTGTTGGCAAGGACGTAGAGAAAAAGGTACACTCATACATTGCTGATGGAACTGCAAATTTGTACAATAACTCTGGAAAGCAGTGTGGAGATTTCTCAAAAAACTAGGAATAGAACCACCATTTGACCCAGTTTTCCCACTCCTTGGTATATATCCAAAGGATTTTAAAAAAGCAGCATACTACATGACTTATCAATGTTTATAGCAGCACAGTTCACAATAACTAAGCTATGGAGCCAACCTAGGTGCCCTTCAACAGATGAGTGGATATAGAAAATGTGGTATATATACACAGTGGCGTATTACTCAGCCATAAAGAAGAATGACTTTATGACTTTTACTGGTAAAAGATTGATCTGGAGACTATCATGCTAAGTGAAATAAGCCAATCCCAACAAACCAAAGATTGAATGTTTTTTTCGATATGTGGAAGCTGATCCACAATAAAGGAGGGGGAGGAGAAGAAGAGATGTTCAGAGGTTTAGACAAAGGGGAATGAAGGGAAGGGAGAGAGGATGGAAATAGGAAAGACAGTGGAAAGAATCTCATGTAACTTTCCTGTGTTACATATATGAATATGCCATCATATATATCCACAAGAATAGGGCTCTAATTAGAATGAGATGTATTCTATGCAAGTATAATTTTATCAAAGTGGACTCTACTGTCATGTATAACTAAAAAGAAAAAAAAATGATATAAAACCATCAGTTGAGCCCATTGCATTTTCATAGTTGAATACGGGCAGCTAACCCTGGCCTGCGTGTAGATTCCAGATGTAGACGTTTCCTTTCACCAGCACTGTTGGTTTTCTAAAGCTGAAATCTTGGCAGGCATGCTCTTTCCTTTTTAATATAACTTTATTGCTCCTGTTTCACTTACTGTTTCATCTCTGGTCCTTGAGAGCTTTTGAGTATGTGACTCTTCTCCTGTGACCTGGTTGCTTGTGCATCTTCCTGTGGCCTCACTACTTCCAAATATACTTGCCTACTTGTGTGCACACACTTAACACATTTGGAGGAATTATCTGTAAACTAATCCTTCTTTGGGGTGACCTAGCATACTACTGAATGAGACATAGGAGAGCCATTATAGTCTATGTTTAAGTTTGGGGTTGGAGGTCTCTCTTTGATTCTGGATATAAATATTTAGTTGGATTTTCTGTAGTGGCTCAAACTTGCCCCTTCAGCAAAGGGCTAGGCTAAGCTAGAATCAGAGTTTTTGGGCCTCTACAAAGAGTTTCTCTGCTATTGCAGTTTTGGGTTGTGGAAGAGAAATTGGGTGTGTTGTGTGATGCTTTGCAAGTGCCTTCGTTTGGCACCCAGAGTCCTCCATGTCTTTTTAAAAATAGTAATATCTGTTACTGGCTTTCAGATAAAAATTAGTTGTAATAGTTCTTATTAGATCCATAGTTCTGTAGAGCTTGAAATAATGTAAAACTAGAAAAGAGAAAAAATAATTTGTAATTGACCAATACATTTTGTGTAGCTAATTGAAAGTATTTCTTTTGAGAGCTTAACAATATTTTATTCCTGTGGCATATTTCATTGTCCTTTAAAATACCATTTAATTAAATCATTTTAGGGTTATTTAGGCTTGGAATTTTGAAGTTTATTACTTTTACTGTAGAAAAATATAGGAATTATTCTATAATAGATTTTTCTTCTGCCAGTTTTCTTACGATTTTTAAAATATCCCAAACACTGATTTTTTATTATAATGCTTTAAAAGAGAACACAAATCTTTTCGTTGAGTTAGGAATGTCTTTATTTTTTTCCTCCTTTTGATGTAGTGTTACTTTTCACTGAGTTTTTGATTCTCTCCTGAGCTGTTACTGAGTGTAGAATTATGAAATAAAGATACATTTATACTTTTAATTTGTGTTTCACCTCTACTTTTTGTGGAAATTACCAATTGTTACATCTTGGCATTTTTGAAATGTGAATCTCACTGTCTAGTCTGATTTTATTACTGTATGCAAATGTTGCCCTGTAAATGGCCAAGTGAAATAAAAAATTTAATTGTTTATGAACAAATGAAAGTGTAGGCTTTGCAAATAAAAGTGCTTTATAACTATCAAATAAGCTGAATAATGACAATTATGGCAAATTCAAGTAGAAACTAATTTTGCCACGTCTGTTATTTTTAATATGACAGCTCTACTCTTTTTTAAAAATTTATTTATTTATTCCAATTAGTTATATATGACAGCACAACACATTTTGATTCATTTACACAACTGCAGCACAACTTTTCATTTCTCTGGTTGTATACCATGTAGCATCACACCATATGTGCCATCACACATGGACCTAGAGTAATGATGTCCATCTCATTCCACCATCTTTCCAATCTTTACTTTTTAATGGGCACATTTTCTGTCAGATTCTGGAGTAAGCCTTTGTCACTTAGTGGAGTTCATGGTGATATTTGGACTTTGACATTATTAGGAACAACTCTTGAAGCACTGCATGGTAGTTTATTGAAGCTGGGGCCATTATGGAGACTGCTTTTAGAGATATGTGCAAATTTTTCTTTTAGACGGTTTTATTATTTACTTTTGACCCTTTTGGAGACTGTTGACCTCATGATTTTTTGGTGGGTGAATGAATAAGTAGTTAAAATGATGACTAAAATCTAATAGCAGATTAAGATGTCTTTAGTGTCTACTAAAAATGAAATAATATTTTAAGTGCTTTACATTTGGTCCTTCAACAATCTTCTGAAATGGCTATTATTAGGAGCCTCATTTTATAACTGAGAAAACTGAGGCCTAGGGAGGTTTATAATTAGCTTAAACATACATAGCTGACAAATAGCAGAGCTATGATTTTAACTCAGGAACTAGGTTTCAGAGTAGACTCTTCTAAGTAGTTTGTTCTACTGAAAAGAAACCAGGCTCTGTATAGCAGTTTTCTAGTCACACAGATGTAGTGAGTTAAAACATAAAATTTCTGTTGGTCAGAAATCTAGCATGAGTCCTCTTGTGTTAAAATCAAGTTGTTGGGCAGGGCTGTGTTCTTTTCTGGAGAGTCTAGGGGTGGTTTGTTTCCTTGCCCTTTCCAGCTACTGTAGGCTGCCATTAGCTCGGCTCCTGGCCCCCTTCCTCCAGGTTCAAAATCAGCAGTGGTTGTGGACATCTTTCTCACGCTGCATCTCTCTGACCTACTTTTTTGCTACCTCCTTTCTCTTCTAAGTATTTCTGGGATTAGATTGAGCACATGTGGGTAGTTCAGATGAATTTCTCCAACTTAAGGTCTTTAACCTGATCACACCTGTGAAGTACCCTTTGCCATGACCTGCTCAAAGGCTCTAGGGTTTAGGACATGAGTCTCCTTGGGGAACTGTTATTTGACTTAATCACACTCTGTTCTGCTGATTTTCTGACTCAAGTTATTTTTACGAGTGAATGTGGGAAAACTTGACATTCTTTAAATTATGTAGTGAAATCTTTTCATGTAATTGAAGTTCTAGTCTTTGGAACTTTATCAATTTGTATCACATTATTAAAGGGGATTGTATAAATGAGGAAGATGTAAATTTTGTAGATATTGCTTCAAATGTTACTAAGGACATAAAAAAATCAGTGGAGTGAAGAAGATTTCTATAAATAAAGGGAAGAAATTTTGTCTTATTCTTAATCATGAACAATAAGTCCTAAGAGTCTGCTTGTGGAGTGCTCTGCAAGTCAGCCTAGAAAGTAACAGCCATTTTCAGCAGGGAGTTTAACATGGGCTCTTAAAGCTCCCCTCTCATCTTGTGAAACAGTAGGATTGAGCATGTAATCCATTAAAATTGACACTTTGATAGAAGAAGTTGCAATAGGAAATCCCTGGGTAAAATGGATTTCCCATTGGGGTGCCATAAATTAAGGTTGGAGGTGATTCCTGAGAACTTTCAGGTTATTATTAATTAAGTGAGAGTTTTGATTGCTTGTGAATGAGTCGTCTTTCAGATGTCTTATTTAAAGGTAGAGTTGCGAGTGACTTTTCTGTGAGATATTTTCTGTCATAGTTTAAAAGTGATAGTTTGCAAGATATATTTTATCATCCACACAACAGTTTTGTGAAGTAGTCAGGGCAGGTACTGTTGTCAGTACTATTATTATTTTTATGCTTATCTATTAATTTTAAGTATATGATAATATATTCAAGGTATAAAAATTATATAGAATTTTGTATGGGTATGCATCATCTAATTAAAAAATAAAGAAAATGAAAAGTCAAGGCATAGATTGGCAGAAGCAAATAACACATTAACAAAAAATGATTAACATCCTTTTTGTTTACCAACTACATGTTAGTGAAGAAAAGAAATGGCATAATAAAGACCTGGGCAGGTAATGGGCAATTAACAGAAAAGTTCATGCTCATGGAAAGGTTAGCATTGATTTGATGGAGATTAAATGTCCAGAATATATAAAGAACATCTATAAACTAATAAAACAAGCGAAGAGAATAGACAAAATTATGAACATGCATTTTGTTTTGTATGAAACCCCTACTAACTAATGTAAGAAAAATTGTGCATATTCTAACTATTCAAACATTATTTAAAAAATCATTTTATAGATATGGAAACTGATTCCCAGGGAGATTTGAGGGACTGGTCTGGGGTCAACTAAGATGGTTGTTGTTTGAGCCTGGCCTCATGCTGTTTCCACTTCAAATATGTAAAGAATGCATTTTGCAAGACTTTCTCTTGTTGTTCTTATCAGTCACAGTATTTTGTAATTACAGGGAAACTATTGTTTAATTTATATGTAGTTATTCAGCCATCAGGTAGAAGGATGGGAAAATGTGGAGAAAAGCCAATAATTGTAGTAAAAATGTTGGTTTAAGCTTTTGGACTCCCAGTATGTCCTTTCATTTGGCAAACTGCCTTTGGAACATTTTGACTGAGCAATTACTCCCAGGGTACACAGGCATTTCATTTGTGGCTTCTTTATTCATTTGATTCATGCTCCTGCTGGGAAGGCTGTGATTATGACTGTAATGAAACTGGACTTCTTACTTCTTTTCTTTTTGGTACGAGCATAGGTTAAGAAATAAAACCTAAAGAGAACACAAATTAAATGTTTTTCCTTTTGCTGTTGTTTTCTTGATGTGCGTTTTATTTCATAACATCTTGTTTGAGACTTAATATTTAAGATTTTGAGGTCTGTTATTTAAAGAATTCTCTCTACATGCAGTGGGAGCTATGTATCCTAATATGAGATGAATTCTCTTAGAACTCATATGTGTAAAACAGTGAAAATCTTGATTCTACAAAATTATATGATGTCTTTCGGGTTTCTTCTGTCCTTAGTTCAGGCCTCCCTTGGCATTTAAAATCAACTGGTCCTAAAGTGTTCTTACATTTGTTAATTTTAACCACTATGTAGTACTTCATTACATAATAGATCACAATCTATTCATTCCCCTATGCTTAGATAAAGTGTAAGTTGTTTCCAGTTTTTGTTCATATGAACCTTATGGCAATGGTTATTTGTATGCATATTTTATAGGACAGTTTCCCAACCATGAATTTCTTGGAAATGGGTTATATATGTGTCTGAGTCAGAATCTCTATGCACGTGCTCTCTAGCCACATGCAGCCTCTTCCAGTCACACACTTATTATGTAAGTGCTTTTATTTTCCATATGTGCCATGATTCTCAAAAAGTGGAGAAGCTCTACTATTAGGGTGCACGTGTCTGTATGTACATATAGGAACGTTGTGTATTTTCAGCTCTGCTTGCCAAATTATTTTTTTATTATTATTATTTTATTTTTTAGGTGTAGATGGACACATCACAATGCATTTATTTTTATGTGTGGTGCTGAGGATCGAACCCGGGTCCCGCCCGTGCTAGGCCAGCACTCTACTGCTGAGCCACAATCCCAGCCCCTGCCAAGTTGTTTTTGTGAAAACATTATTTTTCAACTCATATATAAAAACAAAATATACAATATTAGTGGAATACCATGTGATGTGAACATATATGCATACATTGTGTAATGTTTAATTCAGGCTAAATATATCTATTGCCTCAAGACATTTGTCATTCTTTGTGGTGAAAATCCTTTCTTCTAAACACATTTCTTTTTGAAGTGATCGTACCAATGCAGATGCCTCTGAGCAGTGCATGAGCTTTTATTTCTCCACTTGTCCTTTCTGTTGGTTTTGTTAGACTTTAATTTTTGAAAATCTGACAAGACAAGCTGTGTGTGGCTTTTGAAATTTCAGCTTTGTTTATTTTAGTTTGCATTCCTCTGGTTTCCAGTGGTGTTAATCATCTTTCCATGTATATGGACCATTTTGGTCTCTTTTCTGAATTGTCTGTTTTTTCCCTGGTTGTTATTGTGTAGTTTTCTCTATAAATAAATAAGAGAGTTAAGTGGATGCTTATCACTTTTCTGTAAATATCTTCCAGTATAGTTTTTTTAAAAAAAATATTTATTTTTCATTTATAGTTGGACACAATACCTTTATTTTGTTTACTTATTTTTATGTGGTGCTGAGAATCGAACCAAGGGCCTTGCATGTGCTAGGTGAGCGCACTACCGCTAAGCCACAACTCCAGCTCTGTAGTTGGTCTTCTTAAAAATTTGTTTTGTAGTTATAGATGGACAGGATGCCTTTATTTTATTTGTTTATTTTTATGTGGTGCTAAGGATTGAACCCAGTGCCTCACCTATACTAGGCAGGTGCTCTGCCACTGAGCTCTACAGCCCCAGTCTTGTATAGTTGGTCTTATTTAATATTTTATTGTAGTTAATTTTACTTAATTGTAGTTAGACTTGTCAGTATTACTTTTATAATTTATATTTCTTTTGTCTTAAAAAATCTTTTCCTACTTTGCTATCATAAAACATGTTTGCATGTGTTTTTAAAATGTTTTACAAATTTGCCTTTTAAACTTGACTCTCTTAAGCTATTTGGAGTTTATGTTTTATATACTTTTTCAGGAACTGAAATTTTGTTTTCTTATACGTAGCCAGTTAATCCAGCATTTAGTGGTAGCTCATCCTTTTCCCCTTTAATAAAAAATTTTTCTTAAATGGACTTTATTTTAGAATAGTTTTATAAACTGTCAGAAAATTGCAAAGAGTAAGAACAACGAGCCCCATTGATTTTTAACGCCACTTCTATACTTTTCCCATAAACTGTGGGTTTTTATATTCTTGTGTTTCCCTGGACTATACTGTCCCTCTCCTAATACCACACTGTTCAAGTATCTTTGGCTTTCTTGTTTATTTTGGTGCCTGGCAAGGAAGTGTTCCTATCTTGCTTGTTTTTAGAATCAGCTAAGCTATTTTGGCCTTTTACTCTCTCATATACATTTTAGAAGTAGAATGTCAGGTTTTATTAAGAATTTGTGTCTTCTTATTGAGTATTCACATTCATGAACTTAAAATAACCTCATTGAATTACCATCAAATTGAATCACCATCAACTATTTACTTTGTCAAAAAAGATGATGTTTTACTCACCTTTTATTAGATGTATTCCTGAGTTCTTTATAGTTTTTCTGGTTACTGTGATTCTTTTTAACTTTTTGTCTTTTGTTATATTTCTAGGAAGTTTGATTTTTCATGTAGACTTTGTACCTAGAAATTTTGCTGAATTATTTGAAAATTCTAATAGTATACTTGAAAAATATATTTGTGTATTTTCCTGGATTCATATGTAAATAATGATAGTGTCTTCTATTAGGAGTAGTTTTATCTGTTTTTCTTAAAAATTTAACTGATATTTTCCCCCTTTCCCTTTTTATATTTGATTATTAATATTTTTGAGTAGCTGGGAATGTACAATAATACTTTGATACAGGCAGTAGTGGGATTTTGATGGATATGCTTCTAAAATGTCACCATTAAATATGATATTTGCTTTTAGTTTTTGATGAACCATCTACCCTTTTGTGGAATGGGAAAGTATAGATTCTGTTTTTGTTCTTTTAGATTTTAACCTTGATGTTTCAGCACCTACTGTTCCACAGAGATATTTTAAAGTTATCAGCCATCTATTTTTATTATTTCAAATGCAGTGCATATTCAAAGCTACTGCTTGCCTGTAGCAGTAATAAGGTATTTGCCAAATTGTGATTTTCTTTTATAATAGAAAAATGTACTAATTAAAATTCTATCATGAGGAAGAAATGTCTCCTCTACATTCATTATTCATTATTTAAATCAGTACGAATTCATGGATACATATTTTGTGCTATGAGTTCTAATTGATTACCATTAATTATTTACATTTTCACTGAAATTGCCCCAAATCTGACTGCTGGTAGGTAGCTACTTCAGGTTGGTGTCTAGGTCCTTCCGACATTTCCTTTATCATCTTTTGATCATTTACATTCGAGTACCATAAGACATTTTAGACTCACATTGTACATTCCCTGTCCTAGCCTTAAAATCAAATCTCTCTAAGCAACTCTGATTCCTTCTATTGGAGAATGGTATTTTGAAACCAAGATTTGTGTTTGAGTTGTACACATTTCTACTGCTATGCTATTGCTGTAGTGCCTCTGACAGAGCTAGTGGGGAATACATAAATACACACACACATTTATACTTAAGTATGTAAATTTGTGTATAACACACACACACACACACACACACACAGAAACAAATACGTACATGAAGAGAAAGCATGAGTTCAACTCCAGTTTCTAATTAACCCACTGCAATTCTAGCAATCTTTCTTAACTTAATTCTAGTTCTTTTCTCCAATAATGAGAAACCTGGCCTTCATTTTTGTTTTATTTATTCCAGTAATCCTAGTATACATATAAAGTAAGTTAAGAATTGTAACCCAGGAAAAATAATAACAGTGAAAAACAACTTTATTCTAATATTTGTGTACAGTTCTGTGTGCGTGCTATAACACTTTGGGTATGTTGTCAAAATTGGTCAAAAGCTACTACGTAGGTTAGGTCTCGCTTCCCTAAACCACTTTGTGATTATTTACTTGCAATTTATTTAGGTTTGTTTGTTTCTGCTTTTTATTTCATTTGTCCCCCTTCCTTTTTTTTTTGGTGGTACTGGGTATGTAATCCTGGAGTGCTCTCCCACTGAGCAACATCCCTTTTTCTTTTTTACTTTGAGATGGGGTCTTACTCTATTACCAAAGTTGTCCTTGAACTTGCAATCCTCCTGCGTTAGCCTCCCAAGTAGCTGGGATCATAGGTGTGCCCCTCTGTGCCCTGCGCTATCATAACCATTTTTAAGAGTACAGTTCAGTAGTGTTAAGTGTATTTACATTGTTGTGCAGCTAATCTTCAGAACTTTTTCATCTTGCAAAGTTGAAATCTATGTTCATGAAACAACTCTTCCTTTCCTTCTACCCTGTACTCATAACAACTAACATTGTACCTTCTGTTTCTATTATTTTGTCAACTCTCAATAACTGTTAAGTGGAATCATATATTATTTATCTTTTGTGAATAATTTCACTTATATATAGTTTTTAATATCTATTCATGTTGTAGCATATACCAGAATTTTCTTTTCAGGGCTGCATTATAATCCATTTCATGTATATACATTCTGTTTGTCTATTCATCTTTTGATGGACACTTGGATTGGTTTTACTTTTTGGCTAATGTAATAGTACTGGTTTGAACATGGGTGTGCAAATATTTCCTTGAAATTCTGCTTTCAGTTCTTTTGAATGTGCACTTAGCAGAAGAATTTTGGGTCATATGGTAATTTTATTTTTAAGTTTTGAGGAACGACCATAATGTTTTCATTGCATCTATACCATGTTTACATCATTACCAACAGTGTACAAGGGTTCCATGTTCTCCACACTTCTCACTTTCTGTTTTGTTGTTAGTTTGATAGTAGCCATCCTAATGAGATTATGTTTGATGTGTTTTTGTTTTTTGTTTCCATAATGACTAGTGATGTCAAACATCTTTTCATGTGCTTATGGCCATTCGGAGACATTGGAGAAATGTCTACTTACACCCTTTGCTTGTTTTTTTTTTTTTTTTTAAATTGGGTTATTTGTTTTTTATTGTTGGGTTGTAGAAGTTCATTATTCTGAACATTATCCCCTATTTGTATTGACTTTTAATTATTTTCCCCATTTTTATAGGTTGCCTTTTCACTCTATTGATGGTATCTGTTGATGCACAGAAGTTTTAAATTTTGATGTAGCTCAGTTTGTCTGTTTTTTCTTTTGTATTTTGGTGTCATATCCTGGAAATGTTTCTCAAATCCAATTTTCTGAGATTTTCTTCATATTTTTTAAAAGAGTTTTATAGTTGGAGACCTTATGTTTAGGTATGTATGATATAAAGTAAGGGTCCCCACCCAACTGTGCTTTTATTAGGTTTTGCCAAATTCTTCTCTAGAATAATGCTAGTTTGTATCCCCATTACTAAATGTGTGCCAGTGCCTGTTTCCCCACAGTCTTGCCATACTTTGATACTGTTGCCATACTTCTAAATGTTTTCCTAATCCGATGGGTGCAATGATATCACTTTGTTGTTTAATTTGCATTCTCAATGTTTAAAATATGTGTATGTGTGTGTGTATGTGTATTTATGTGTGTGTGAATTACCATTATGTCTATTCTTTATCTTTAAATCTTTAATATGCTGTATTTCTGTATTTCCAAATAGTGAACCAATTTGAATTCTTAGAATAAATCACTCTTGATTATGGTATATTATTCTCTCATTGTGATATTTGTTTGCTATTTTTTGGTTGCTAATTTTTAATTTTATTTTGTTATTTAATTTTTTGTGATTCCATGTGTGATATAACCTACTAAACTGAAAGCAAAGCATAGGGTTTAGAGTCTAAACCAGGAGGTCTGGTAAAAAGGAAGTGTCTTTACCAGGAGGTCTGGTAAAAAGGAAGAACTTCAGTTTGTCTTTTCCTTGTCTTTTGTGCTGTGATTCAAAAGAAGGAGGCATGTGACTATCTGTTGGATCTTCAGATCATCCCTGAGTCTTTAGATCTGTTCCGCATTATCTCTCCCTGCACTGATATGGTAGCTGTGGTCACCCTCTCCTATTCAGTCAGTATTAGTGTTATCACAGAGAGAGGGTGCTTACAGTACTTTTGATTTGTAAAGCAGTCTAATAAATCAGTAACTTTCAAGAGTAAATGTTTGCAAATATTTTATTCAGGATTTTTGCACCACTGATGTTCAGGTGTGGTATCAGGTGAGGGATATTGTATGGTTTAAACCTTAGTAGATATTTTCATATGAGTGAAACTGTGTAGTTTAACCTTACTAGGTTTTTATTTTTCAATACCATAATTAGATTCATGGAAGAAATTTGTAAGTTTGAAATTGTTTTTGTAATAACTTGTAGAGCTTTGGGAACTATGTGGTATTTGAAGGTTTAGAAATTCCCCTATGAAACAGTGTACTGATTTACATTTTAATTTTTTTCCTAAAATTTTGCCTGTATCTTCTTTACAAAAATTTTAAAGTATTTTATCCCAGTGGGATCTTATTTCAATCTGTATTTTTCCTATGAAACTATTCATCTCATCTACTTTAAACATTTTATTTATATATATGTCTACAGAATATTTTCTTCTGGTTTTTAAATTTATTTTCCTTTTTCTCCCACTTCCTATATTTTAAGTTTGTGTTATTCTAACTTTTTTCTTCATCAAAATCGCTCTCAGTCCGTTAGTTTTTCAAGAAATACAACAGAATTTATCGATTAATTTTACTGTTATTCTATTTTTATATCTTGTTAATTTCTACTCTTGTCTTTATTATTTCCTTGTTTGTGATTTCTTTTGGTTTATTTTGTGATATAGTCTTTTTTTTTGACTTTGTATGAGCTAGAATTTAAGTCAGATATTTAATTCTTTCATTTTTACTGAAAAGTGTTATGTGATGCAAATTTTGTCTGATCACTGGTTTAAATGGTCCATAGACACTAATATGTAGGATTTTCATTATCATTTAAAAATTATCTTAATTCAATTTGTCTTTCCCTTTTTATCCAAATGTTTATAGTACAGAAAGTTTAAACTTAGAAATGAGCCCATTTTCAAGTTTCAGAATCAGCCTAGGTGTCTGTCAGCAGATAAAGGGATAAAGAAAATGTGATACATATACACCCTGGAGTTTTATTCAGCCATAAACAAGAACAAAAGTATATCATCTTCAGGAAAACATGGAACTGGAGACCATGATTTTGAGCAAATAAGTCAGACTCAGAAAAAAAATCATGTTTTTTTCATATGTGGAAGCTAGAAGGCAACAACAGGGACTCCATGAAATTAAAAGGGAGATGAGTAAGGTAGAAGAAAGGGATGGGGGGGAGGAGGGTAGGTTGGGAAGATATTGGGGAGTGAATTGAACAAAATATGTTTTAACTCATGTACCAATATACCACATTGAAGGCCACTGTTCTGCATAATTAATATTATGCACAAATTAAACAAAGAAATGAAGCAGGTGGAACAACAAAAAATGAATGGCATTTTGTATTTGTTTGCTTTAATACCTTCTAGTTTAACTTGAGAGTAATTGGAGAATAGTATTTGTTTCTTTCTACTTTGTGGAATTTGTTAGAGCTTTCTTTGTGACAATGTAAGATCCGTTTTGTTTTTTTTTTCTTAATTAAATCTTCTATGGATACTTGACAGCAAGAAGATTTACTGTTATCAGGTGTAGGGTTTGGTCTGTATCCTTCAGATCTTCCTCATTCAATTACATCACCCAGGTCTTCTATCTCCTTTCCTAATTTTTGTGATGGACTGAAGTTTCCTATTAATAGCGATGGTTTTCCCTCCATATTTCTTTATGTCTCCTATAGTTTTTGCTTTTTAAAGGTGATTTGGCATGTAGTCAGAAGTGTAGCTTCATTGTGAATTGTTGCTTATGTATTCAAATACTTCTTGGTCATATTTAATGCTTTTGACTGGCATACCTTTGTTCATGCTATAATCTAGCCTTTCTAAATTTTGGGAATATATGTACAGCAGATAGTTTTACTTTGCATTGTGGGCCAAAATTAAAATACTTTTTCTTTCAATATCAAATTGAATCCCTTGATAAGTAGGAATATGATGATATATTTTGTCAACTACTGCCATCCTCTTTTATAAATATATGTATTATATTACACTGGTTATGTCTCTTTGAGTTTGTTTTTTTTACTTTTTAATTTTGCACATCTTTTGGTGTCATAGGGCAGAAGGTTCATGGCTAAGGCTTCCATTACAAAAGAGATTTAGAAGAGAAAAGCATAACAATGTAAGTCTTTTGTTTCACAGGTGCTTTCAGAAATGAAGACTCAAAGAAATGGAGAAATCTCCATTTTTATAGACAGCCATACAAAAACATGTTTGGAGGACACAACAGCATGATCTCAGATAATAGTGTAGGAGGAGTTTAGCAAGGCTTATTAGTTCATATTCTTTACATGACTTGTTGCTTGAGGTCGTTCAGGGGAGAACTGAGGGAGGTCAGAGAGTGACCTTCCTGGGATTTATGGCTGCTTCAGTGCTGAAGGACAGTGGGGAAGGTGAGAGTGACCTTCCTGTATATTTCTTTTTTAAAAATATATATTCATATATTTTTAGTTGTTGATGGACCTTTATTTTATTTATTTGTTTGTGGTGCTGAGAATCGAACCCAGGTCTCACACATGCTAGGCAAGCGCGCTACCACTGAGCCACAATCACAGTCATCCTGCATATTTCTTAAATGACAAGGTATCCTGTTTTGGGGAACCATATCCTGATCCACATCAGATTTTAGGATGCTTTTGTATTAGGGATTGTCCTGAAATTAATACCTTTTAAAAAAATGTTCTCAATATCTTCTTTTTTTCTATTTAACTTAATTTTTTATGTATTCATTTTTATTGGTATCCTTTAATTCCCATCTGTTTGCCTAGATAAACAGTAACTTTATTTTACCTGCCTCATTCTCTGTCTTCTGATCTTTTGCATAATTTTTAGTTTTTCACAACCTATTACTTTTGTCTAGTTGTCTTCTATCCTCATCTTCATTTTTGCATTTGTCTTAAATCTATATTGAAATATTTAAAATGCTCATCACAAGCACTTTTGTTGAAGTTTTCCCTGTCAGTTCTTGGCTGGATGAAGCTCATCAACTAAGAAGGGCTCATCATTTCAATTGAAAGCTGTTATTTTCCATAGTCTTGTTAAAGGACAACTTCCAGTGGTATTCATTCCTTGGCTTATACTTTCATTCATTGAGTTTTCTTTTTTTTATTTGGTAAGAAATGCTCTTCATTGTTATCTTCCTTTGTATGTTTTTATGAAAATTCTAATAATTCTAATGGTTTTTTCCCTTATTGTGACTTTTTGCCTATAGACTATGAAGTTTTGTTGTTATTTATTATTATTATTATTTTTTGGTGTGTGTATGTGTGTGTGTGTGTGTGTGTGTGTGTATTAAAGCTAGGGTTTCACTATGTTGCCCAGGCCGGCAGAGTCAAAATCTTGGGCTCAAGCCATTCTCCTGCCTCAGTCTCCCAAGTAGCTGAGTAGCTAGGACTACAGTTACATGCTACTGTGCCTGGGTGAAGATTTTTTTTTAATCTTAGAAATATAATAGCTTTACTTAACATTATATTTCAGTGTTGATTATTTGGATTACCTTTCCCAGATACCCAGTGGACTTTTTCATTTTGTGTGTGTGTGTGTGCGTGTGTGTATTTTTATGGCAAATTTTCTTGATTTATAATATTATGTATTCTGGCTCACTGTTTTTCTTCTTTCCCTAATAATGTTATTTTTACTTTTATTTTCTACTTCTGCTACTTTCTCTTTGATCTTTTTCATCACTGTATTTCTACTTTATTCTCTACATTGCTACCTTGCATTTCCTCAATACTTTTTAGGAAATACACACACACACATTCACACACACACACACATATATGTAACAATACACATATATATGAAACAATAGATATGAGGAAATATATAGAAAAGGAATCTATACATAAAAATATATGTTTTATATATGTTAGTCCGTTCTCTTGGGCATTTTATAACTTTTTCTTCATGTCTGAAATAACTTTGTCCTTTTCTTCCATTTATTTTCTGAATTTAATCACTTTTCTTATGTTATTTTTTTTTATCCAGGTCAGTTGTTAGCTTTTGAATTTCTGACTCAAGATGGTTTTTTTTATATCACCAAATTCTTGTTTGAATATATCAGTTGCATCTGGAATGTTGCCTTCCTGTGTTGCTGTGTTTCATGGTTAATTTTTGGAGGAACTTTACCTTAATTGATATGTATTGGGTTTTCTGACCTTTTCATAATACCTCAGTGTGAATCTGTTCATCATTATTTATTTTTTATTTTTTGCTAATTTTTATGGTATTAGGTGCTTTACAGGATTTTTGGCTCATTGGCTCCCTCTTCTGTCCATATCACAAAGTCTTGATACTTTTGTGGTTCTTTTTGGTGTTGGGAGAAAGTTGCGTGTTCTCTGAATTTTGGCTCTTTTGTATAGAATCCTGATTTTTTTCCATTTTGCTTCTTTCTCTCTCAGCTGTCCTATAGCTGGAGGGCATTTATCTCTTCCTTTATGTCTTATTTCTGTTTCAGAAGAAAGCCTGCTTCTTCGTATGGTGTCTACTTTTAAGTCCTTTCTCTATGGTCAGTGCTCTGATCTGGTTAGATCCTTTTATAGTACTTTGAAGCTCAGGGTGGACTTTGTCTTTTATGATGATGATTGTATGGTGATTTTAGATCAACCTTAACATCACTTATCCTCTTGATCATAGGTTTCCATGCTCTACTTTGTCTGCTTCAGAGCCTTGTGGCAAAGAAGGGGGCGGTGCCAGAATGAGAGAGTCATTTGTTGGGTTTAGGTGTTTTGTCTTATTTTTATTTACAGTTATTTTGAATTTCGGGCAATTTCTGCTTTCAAATTACCTTGGTGACATAGTTTTTATGTAGTTTTGTTGATTCTTCTTAATGTTTTATATTGTTTTTGGAGGAAATATTGCAAGATGGGGCCCTTAGCACCTAAGGGAATTCCTAGTCTGTGTGCTCCCAAAGCCAGAAGTTTTCAGAGTACATTATTGGGGAGCATTTTTCTTGCCTTTGAGTTTTTGATGTCACATTATCTCATTTAATATGTGTTGCTTTGTGAGGCAGGTCTTATTATTTCCACTTTGCAGATGAAAAAATTGAGATCTGCAAGATTAAATGATATGAGTGAGCTCACTCTACTTGGAAGTGGTAGAGATGCCAATCATATCTAAAACTGAAGGATGACAAGTTCTGGTTCTTTCCATGACATTATGCTGTCTTCCTGCATTATTAAACTTAAAAAATTTAACAAAGGACTATGGCTTAATCATTTTTGTGATTATCAATATAACAATCAGTTTATTATCAATTCTTGTTCTCCCTGTTCCTGAGTCCGTGTTCCATTTTAGTCATCTCTTCTCAAGCAGACCTCCTCTACTCAACCCTCGAAGACCTCTGTTCCTTGCTCTAAGTGAGTTATGAAAGTTAAGCATCCGTCAATAGGAAAATGATCCAGTAGATGTAAGCTGGCTTTGTTTGCTTGGGATCTAACAGAACTTACTTTCACTTATGGAAGAACCAGTGTACACTCTTAAGTTCTTTCAAAATTCACTACAGTGTGGGGTTTCTCTCCATCCCTAAACTGAAACTGTCCCTTTTATCTGCCACTTCATGGTCTTATCCTGAGGCCTTGTAAATACTTCCATTGAAGAAACCATAGCTCCAAGATGCAGGTGACAACAGCTTTTGACAGCCTCTTTTTTGGAGTGGGGTGTTATATTGTCTGTAGTTTTCTTTAAAGTAATTTAATCTGCACCTTAGGGGTGCTTAGTTAACATTTTTGAAGTACCTTAATCAGGAATCTACACTCCAGGGGTAGTTAGTTAACATTTGAAAGACCCTAATCAAGATTCTATACTCCAGAGGCAACCAGTGCATCAGATATTGCTCTCAATCTGCACCAGTGGGTGCATTAATTAGAATAAAAGATGTAAGAAGTAATTTTTCACTGGTGAAGGAAATAGTATTTAAGATAATATAGTTGACCAAGAATTTCCACTGAGACAAGAATGGAGGATAAGGATTTGGTGAGGTCAGTAGAGTTGCAGTCCAAGTAGGAGCTTGCAGCCATTGAAGGTGGCTTTTGTTGGCTCACTTGGCCAGTGGAGCAAGGTAGAGTCCCTTTACTGGCCAAATCCAGCCTTCCTCTGCCTGCTTCTGTGTCCAGAGCTCCATTGGACCCATACTCTTCAGCACCTCTCATTGTATTTCTTGTCCTTAGAAATGTTACTCTCAATTTTGAGTCAGACTATTTAATTTCTTAATCACATATTTTTGTATATTTTAAGCTGATTGGATATCTCAAGAGTGTGAATTTATAGTTCCATTTTGATCAGAAACAAATTATTTTCATATGGTAACCTTCTTGTTATTTTCTACTTGTGAGTACTGTCAGCATTCTGAGGCCAGGTTTCCCATTTGTGGAGTAACTTTTGTAGGTGAGTAATTTGGTAGTTTAATGGTCTAGTTAGGCTGGATAATTTTTTAAAGTCTCCTTTGAAATCTGTTCAATACCAGCAGACAGATATCATGTTAATAGGGATAATATTTTTGAATATAATATATAATTTATATTATATAGATTGAAGTCATATTTGAATATAAGAACTTTGCATAATTGGTATACCACATGTAATATAAGAAATGACATCTGTTACGAGTCTTATAGCTTTGCTATTGTCTCATACCTTGGTTAACATACAAATGATAAATGACTTATATAGCATATTCAATAAAAAGCTCAAGTGTGTTACTGGGGCCCTTGTATTCTGCACTTTGGTGAGATGCATGAACAAGGCATGACACATGTTACTACTGATCTTGGCTTAGCAGACATACTGAAGAAAGCAAGCAACCATGAACCGGTGGTGTAGATTGTTTCTCACTGGCAGGCAAGGTAGCTTTTTAAATAAAATATTTGACCACATGAATGGATTATTCCTTTTAAAAATGTGTTATCTGTACTATAAGTATACATGTAAGTTACTATCAGTCATTTAAACAGATTTAAACTAAAATTAATGGAATTATGGAATTTTAGTGCTTGAGATGACCTTAGATAACATCCAGTTAATCGTATCATGAGTCCCAGAGAGTATTAGTTGAACCCCATTTCCATGATTCCATGCTTAGCCCCAACATGGTTTACATCCACTTAGGCATATATACCTGTGTATCAGATCAATCTATAGTAAAGGGGTGTGAGTAAAAAGAAACCCTTGTGGCCAGTGGGATTTTTGTGGAAATAATTGGTCAAAGGACATCAAAGTTGTTGTTTTTTTTTTTTTAAATTTAGCACTATTTTTTTGGTAAGATTCAGAACTAAATTTGAGGAATTTCCACCTGGTAAAAACAGCTCAAAAAAAAAAAAAAAAAAAAAGGGGAAGAGAATTGGGAAAGGCAGTGAAGTAAAGTGAAGTAATTCTATTTTAAAGTGTTTCAAACCATAGCAATAAAGATACTAAGGGATGATCTGGGATTCAGTAGTCTGTACCGAATCTGTACATTTTGTTCTAATTATTGTGTTAGGCTTTGTTGAATTTCAGTTAACTTGTTTTTATAGAAAGCCTCCCCCCCCCCTTTTTTAAGCTCCAGTAATTCTATGTGACCTCATAGGGTTAGTGAATATTAGACTAGTCATGGTTGATTATATTATCCTTTTAAATTGCCATTTAATTTTTAGCTGATGTAAGTGAAATAGATAATATAAATTAATTAATATTGGATCTTTTCAATGTTTATGCTCTAGGAGATTTCAGGAGACAAATAGAAAGATAAGATTCTAAACAAATGTACCAGTTGGGGCTGTGCAATTTTATTATTCATACCTTGCTTATTTGTTGCTTTTTAATGGGCCATCTATCATATTAGTGTGCATATAAGTAGCTATATGCCATGTAATCTCAGGCCTTATTGATTTAAACCACATTTACCTTATCACCAATCACCTTTGTGGCAGGTAGCTGATATTTAGGTGGCTCTTTGTATGTGTCATGTTTGTGACTCAAATGTGCTCCATTTTAAAGAACATGTTGTCTCAGCTAAATTTCTTTTTGCTTTTCTTTCTTCCTGAAGCAAGCAGATGTTTCATTCCCCAGGCTTCTGAATTTAAATGGCTCCTTGGCTAAGTACTTTCCTCTCCTCATTGTGCTGCTGGTTAGTCCAGAGAGTACACTTCTGTGGCCTAAGGTGTCTAGCTTCTTCATGCATAAAACAAAATCACATGTCTCTTCTTGAAATGTCACATTTGGAAATATTGATTTTTTTTACAAAAAAATTGCCTTCAGAATTGTCATCCTTAAAGTTTGAGGCTTTTTGGTACTACTGCTAATTTCACTAATATTAGAAAAGTATACTTAAGTAGCATATCATCAAATGCTCTCTGCCTTGCAAGGAAGGCCACATGAATCTGCTTATTCTTTATGTCCTTCTCTTTCTTTGTGAATTTTGGACATCTAGAGAGTCTAATAAAACACAGATAAATATATAAAGGATTTGTTCTCATAAGAATGAACTTGTGCAAGTAATTTTATTTTGTATGTAATTAAAATATCTTTGACTCATATATAAATACGATTTTTGTTATGGTAAAATACACACAATGTAAAACTTATCATTGTAACCATTTTTAAGTGTGCGCTTAATGATATTAAATACATTCATAGTGAACCATTGCCACTATCCATCTACATAACTCTTTCATCTTGTAAAACTGGAACTCTGTACAGGTTAAGCAGTAACTTCCTCCTTGCTACTCCCTTTGCTACCCTCTGGCAACCAACATTTTCTTCTGTTTCTAAGAATTTGTCTACTCTTAGTACTTAATTCATTGTAAGTATAATCATACAGTATTTATGTTTTATATATTTTATGACTGGCTTGTTTCACTTTGCATAGTGTTTTCAAGATTCAGTCATGTTAGAATGTATTACGTCCCTTCCTTTTTAAAGCTAATATGCTATTGTTTGAATGTATCACATTTTGGTTAGCCTTTTGTGTGTCGATGGGCACTTAGTTTACTTCCACATTTTGGCAATTGTGACTGAATAATGCTGCCATGAATATGGGTGTTCAAATATATACTTAAGAATTTTATTAGGGAACTAGGTTTGTAGTTTTCTTATAGTATCTTTTACTGGTTTTGGTATCAGTATAATGCTGATTTCATTGAATGAATTAGGAAGTTTTCCTTCCTGTTCATTTTTTTTTTGGTTTCAGTTCTTCTATTAGTGTTTGGTAGAATTCACTATGAAGCATCAGATTCAGGGCTTTTGTCAGGAGATCTTTAATTTAATCTCCTTACTTGTTATAGGTCTATTTGGATTTTCTATTTCTTCATGGTTTAGTTTTGGTAGGTGTTCAGAATTTGTCCATCTAGGGTCACACACAGTGTTACTCATATGTAGCTTTTATTTATTTTTTATTTACTTTCCTTCTGTTACTAGTTTGTTGATTGTTTTAATCATGAAAATGTGTTGATTTTTCTGGATCAACTTAGGTGATCAAGTGTCATTCCACCCTTACCAATTCTGTGAATGTGGTGTATTACATTGATTATTCATATGTTCAATCATCCTTGCTTTCCAGGAATAAATCCCTTCTGGTCTTGATGCATAACCTTATTAGTCTGCTGCTGCTTCAGTTTGTTAGTAATTTGTGGATTATTATGTTATTTAAAAGTCCTCTATTTCCTTACATATGTCTGGTTTTCTATCCATTGAGCATGGAGTATTTAACTCCATTATTGTACAGCTCCTTTCTTCCTTCATTTCTGCTTTATGTGTAGTCTTCATTTCATAGTCTGTCATTGGGCATATGATGTTTGTAATTGTTATATTTTATTTCTATAGTGAACCTTTTATTAATATATTATCTTCTTTGCCTCTTGTAATCTTTTTAAAATTTCAAGTTCCATTTTGTTTTATATTTTTACTACAGTCTTGGTCCCTTTTTGTTACTATTTCCATGGAATATCTTTTTCTATTTCTTTGCTTTTAGTTTCTTTGTGTCTTTGTAGACAGCTCATAGTTGGATCACAAGTTTTTAAAATCCATTCTGCCAATCTCTGCCTTTTGGTTGAAGAGTTTAATCCATTTATATTTAAAGTAGTTACTGATAAGGACAGACTTATTGTTGTCATTTTGACATTTGTTTTCTTTATGCCTTATAGCTTCCTTTTGCCCCTCTTCTTTTGTGTTTAGTTGATATTTTTGTAGTGAAACATTTAAATTCCTTTTTATTTTTCTTTCTGTGCATTCTATAGCTATTTTCTTTGAGGTTACCATTGTGTTTAAACATTCTGAGGTTATATCACTAACTTGAATTTATGTCAGATAAACTTCAATAACATACAAAAAGTTGTATAAAATCTTAGCTGTATTAACCACTATAAGTCCACTGCTTTTGATTTTTTTTGAAACAATTTTTTGTAGTTGTAGATGGACAGAATGCCTTTATTTTATTTTATTTTTATGTGGTGCTGAGGATCAAACCCAGTGCCTCATGCATGCTAGGCAAGCATTCTGTTGCTAAGCTACAGCCCCATCCCCGCTTTTGATTTTTGATGTCATAAAATTACATCTTTATGTTGTGTGCCCCAAATCATAAACTGATTCTTCTTTTAAGTGCATTAGCCTCTTAATTTAATAGAAAATGTACATTTATAAAATAAAAGACAAAAGACAAAAAACCTCTTTACATTTCTTGCATTTTTTTTGGCTTCTCAAAATTTATAATGTCCATTGCCCTATATTAAAGTTTATAGATTCTTTCTTCTGCCTGCTCTCATCTGCCTTTGGATTCCTCTAGTGAATTTTTTTCCCAATTATTATACTTTTCAGCTTCAGAATTTAATTTGGTTCCTGTCTCTTTGTTGATATTGCCATTTTGTTCATAACGGATGTTCTTGAGCATCTTTAAGATATTTTATAATCTTTGTTGAGTAGATCTCCCATTAGTTCTTTTTAAAGGACAGTTTCTATAAATATGTTTCTTTTCCTTTGAATGGGTCATATTCTCTTTCTTTGTATGTCTTGCCATTTTTTTTTTTTTGTTTAAAATTGGGAATTTATTCATGATAATTTGGTGACTCTGGAAATCAGATTCTCCTCCTTTTCTAGGGTTTGCTGCCTTTGTTGTTGTTATAGGTTATCTCAGTCCCAAGTATGTGCCTGGGAGTAAATGTAATGTTTACCCAGATCTGTCTATGCTTGAATACCTTTTCTTGGCCATGTACAATCATTTTGTACATGAAGTTGTTTTTGAAAATTTTAGTCTTTAATGCCTTATACGCAAAAGAGGAGAGAGAGAAAAATGAAGGAGTGGAAGGAAGGTTCTGGCCCTTGAAACTCTATGGAAGTCACTTCAGCCAAAGCAAGAGGGGCTTGAAAAATTGGAGAAGGGCAACAATAATGGCAGCTCATCTCTGTCTGCACCTCTGTGAACAGAGGAAGAAATCAGCAATAACAACATAGATTCCCAAATATTTGTAGGATAAGATCCTTTTTGACCCATCCTATGTCCTGCCAGCTGTGTCTAAGTTGCCCCATAAATATGTTAACAGCTGCCTGCCAGGGGTCTGGGGTGGGGGTGGATGGGTAGCTGTAACTGTACTAAGAACTGAAATTGACTGACATTAACTATGGTTTACCATCCATCCAAGCATTCACATAGAAGTTACAACAAGCCTTCAGTAAGTAGACTCCAGAGTTCCATGAGTCCTTTAAGGATGGGGATACTTTCTGAGAAATGCGTCATTTGGTGATTTTGTCCTTGGGTAAAAATCATAGACTGAATGGCCATGATGTCATTAGGCAATGTAGTGTTATGGAACCACTATCATATATGTGATCTGTTATTGACTGAAACTTCATTTTGTGACATATGACAGTAGTTAAATCAGATAGACTCTGTCAGTACAATTGTTGTCTAGGTGAGGAGAGAGGTTCTTGGTGCTTCTTATTTTGCTATCTTTCTAGAATCCTCCTTAAGAACATGTTATGAATTGGGAGTTCTCTAAAAGGGACAGGATAGAGGGCAGAGGATTTTATATTGTTTAAAGTAGAGGTTTTAAAGGCTCTGTATAGTGGCCTTTACTCCATATACTGGGGTATTTTCAATCTTCCCTGGGTAGATTTCAGTAAGATTCCAGTGGTGATGAACAATTTATAGTGACTTATAGTCCATTGGAACTTGAATCTACTGAGAAGAGTGCATCCATCCCTTCAGGTTGTAAACATGTTGTAAAATCCTTCCATTTGTTTTGAAGGATGACTGATGGGGAAAACTTTTAACAGTTAGCCTTCATCTTTGGACTTGTACTCACTTTGGCTTTTGTTCCTTTCATTCTTGCCATAATAAATTAAAATAATTACTTTTAAGATAGAGGTTTGTAACTTGTGATTCTTTTTTCTAGGTGTGAAACCACAAAATTCATATGTGAAGTTGTGTGTGTGTGTGTGTGTGCGCGCCTGTGCATTGTGTGGAGGGAAAGGCCTGTGTCCTTTAGTAGATACAGAGGTCTCAGATCACCAACTAATTCTTCTCTTTAGCTACCTTCAGGTTTAGGGTATTTCTTCCTTTCAAAACCAAATGATTTGGTTGAAGGCTGTCGTCTCAAGATCCAAAGAGGTTTTTAACCTATAATATTACTTCTCAAAAGATTACTATGGATTATTAGCAGTGTCTATGTTGAGTAGATAATGTTATTCCAGGCAAATCTTTAAAGAAAAATAGGAGGTCTTCTTTTATATTTATGCAACATGTGTTCATTACTTTTTTTTCTTTGAAATCTTGTCTCAGTTGTACATTTTTTCTTGCTTTTGTTTCTCTAGATTTCTTTTTAATTTGTTACAATCTTAACTTATTTACCGTGCTCCCTTATATGGATTTGTAATATATTTTACTCCAGCTGCTTATCACTTCTGACCAATGAATATGAACTTCAGGTTGGGGTCTGGCTTTTTAGAATTGTCCTGTAGCAGCATACATGGCATTTTATAAAGAACCGGTGCCTATTAAATATCAATGGATGCATGTCAGAAGTTACATAAGAACAACTTCCTGTGGAGATCTGCATACTCAATTTTAATTGCTTCTACCACTTGCTACTAACTACTGGGTATGATTTGAGGAATATAAATATCATTTTGTGACTCTTAGATAATTACTATGTAAATTCATTTGCTTGTAAAAAATCTTTGAGCTGGGTATGGTGGTGCACACTTGTAATCCCAGTGACTTGGGAGGCTGAGACAGGAGGATTGCAAGTTTGAGACCACCCTTAGCAACTAAATGAGGAGATCCTGTCTCAAAATAGCAAATGAAAAGGGCTGGGGATGTAGGGGATGTAGCTCAGTGGTTAAATAACAACAACAAATGTTAAAATGTTTATATGTTAAGAAAGATGCCTCTGGGTTCAATCCCCAGTACCCAAAATAAAAAACAAAAAACAACCAATCAAACAAAAAGACCCCAACAACAACAACAACAACAACAACAACAACAACAACAATCTTTGATTCCTTTAAGGAAGGAATCAAAGGAGTAATCTCATTTATTAGACTTCTGTTTTGGGATTTTATAATGTAAAAGTATTACTAGTATTCTCAATATTATTGTTTATTTTGCAGTGAAGGAGATAAACCTGCAGGATCTCAAGGAGGATTTGGAATTGGATCCAGAGGAGAACAGTACCCTTTTTATGGGTATCCTCATCAAGGGGCTGGCCAAACTGAAGAAGATACCAGAGACAGTGAAGGCTATCAAGGAGCGCTTAGAACAGGAGTTAAAGCAAATTGTGAAGAGGTCTACCACCCAGGTGGCAGACAGTGGCTATCAGAGGGGAGAGAACCTCACTGTGGAGAACCAGCCAAGGTAGATGCAGGTGTCGCTTGTGTTTTTGATAACTCTTATTTATTGGGTATTTTCTAGGGTACAGCATAAGTAACTTATCTTGGTGTTATCTTCTGAAACTTGGAATACTATATCTCATACAAACATGGGTGAAACAGCTTGACTAGACATATTTTAGCTGTCTGTTTTTTACTGTTGAGGAATTTTAAGTCATATTGTTCTTATTCACATACATTGAATGAAAGCTACAGACATATCTAACAAAAGTTTATATTTAAAGACATTGAATGAATAAAGAAATTGAAAGAACATAGCTGGTATTGAACATGCACTAGAACTAAGCAGTTTTCAAGGTGATTTACGTATTTTATCTCGTTTGATTCTCACTGTAATTCTGTGAACTAGTTATTACTACTCATATTTTATACTTAGGAGAACTGGGGCTTAGAGACTAAGTAATTAGCCTAAGTTTATAGCTCAGGAGGCTGTTCGTAGAGTCCAGTTACAAGTCCATTTGATTCTAAAGTCCTTGGTCTTCTGTTGCCTCAGAATTTCTTTTTTAACATGTGGTGATATTGGCCAATAGGCAGATCAAGTCTCAGGAATTCCTATAATTATTTAAAACAATAAGTAGAATTTGGATTTCATAACTTTTGTTTCCTAAAGAAAATGTGGAGATTATATTCTGATCCTAACTCTTTGACTATCATACACTGTGCAATCATGTTTGTCAAACCGGATTTTAGACCAGTGTCATCTATGAAATTGGGGCTTTCCTGGAAAATCAAGGATTCACTATAAAGGGATTTCTGCCCCTACTATTTCTTTCTTTCTTCTTTTAGTTGTAGATGGACACAACACCTCTACTTTATCTATCCATCTATTTATTTTTATGTGGTGCTGAGGATCAAACCCAGTGCCTCACACATGCTAACAAGTGCTCTACCACTGAGCCATAACCTCAGCACCTTCTGCCCCTACTTCTGTCCCCAAACTCCCACATACACCAGGCAGGCACTTGGCATGGAGGGAAAACGTGAGTGGAAATGACAGTGTCATCTGAGAATAGAAGTCAGAGGAGAGGATATCTTCTTGTTTGCTCAATGGTGTGAGCCCCTGGGAGGTGGCAATGTGTAGAGGGGTCATCATCTTATTGACATGCTGTGAGGGAAATTCTACTCATTGTACTGGGTACTTTTAAATATTTTAAAAAGCAGTTAAGCAGATTTGAGGAGAAACAATCATAGCTCATTTAGTATAGACTTCCTTAGACATTTTACTTTTGTGGAAAAATTGATACTCTATTTATATTTTTTATATTCTTTTGTGTATCTACATAACATTGATTTTAATTGTACTTTACAACTCTTCAAAAAATAATTCCCTGTGAACTTCATTTAGAAGTACTGTGATTGGTGGAAAAAACTATGGTCTAACCCTCTCCAGTCACACAATGTTTTGCAGCAAATTATTGATGAGCATGGGTTTTGGAAAGCAAATCTGACTTTGTATTCTGGCTTTGTGATCTGTGTTACAGGGTTGCTAGCTGTAGCCAAGGTTATTTGGATGGTGTTTAGTGTAATAGCACCATAGGCACACTGCCTACACACCTGTGTGTGTGAACACACCTGTTTGTTCATGACTGGTGCCTTCTTGTTTCCATGTTTTTGATCACTCATGTCATGATTCAGAGAAGTCAGGATATGATTCTAAATTGAACTTTTCTTCTTTCTTTGCCTGGTTCCTGGGTTTCCATGAACACCTTTTGACTCCTTACTAATGAATACTCTAAAATTCTGGTTTGTTATTTACCCTGTTGCTGCAAGTCCCTGGACAAATATGCTGAACTTTCATAGGGAAATGGCATTACTATAATATATACTGGAAATAAAGCAAAAGGGCACAGATCAATACCTTTTCTGCAGATCTCATTACAGTACTCTTAAAAACATCCTGTCTTTCAAAGGGTTTTGACCTCTTCCTCTTCTGTTTCTTCTATTGCCTCAGTCCTTTCCAGAATTCACGAGTGGAAATTACAGCACTAGAAGTAGAAATTGAGCTCACTGCCCCAGGAAATACTAAATGTTTCTCTGTGAGGAATGAGTCAGCAGAAGGTTTTTTCCCACCTCTCTCTTTAAGTTTCTTTTTTTTTTTTGACAGTATTTTAAAAGGCTTTTGTGGGCAGAGTATATGGGATACTAACAAGTGAACATGCTGTTTTCCTCAGCTTCTTATCTGTAACATAATCCCATTTTATAAAACATACAAATTTAAAAATTTTAGGCCTAAACTCTTTGTTATGAGATAAAAATTACAGAAAAGGCAAATATTTGGGGTGAATCACTTTGTTGGGAGATCAAAGATTAAATTCTTGGGCTGGGATTCCAAATGACTGATAATTTTGAGCTAGTCTTTGGTACTTGTGTGCTATTAAACGCTTTAAAACTCCTCAGGAATTAATTCCTTTGAATTAATCACAATCATTCGAAAGTGATTAACATTGTTGCTTCTAGTGGATTGGAATTTTAGAAAGGATATTGTCAAATTATCCCTTGCAGCTTGCATGATGTTTTGTGTGTGCAGAACTTCATTAGGGAGGCATTTATTTCAGAAAATAGTAGAATCGCAGCACTTGGTATTATTATTATTGTATTATCATTGTTTTACTATTCAAGATATAAGAATTTGTTTTTCTTAAAGAAAGTTGGAGCATAGCATAAAAAAAAAACATGATACCTCCCTAATATGCATATTCCCTTACCCTCCCACGCCACAAATGGCCTGTTCCATAACATTAGTATGTAAATGCTTCTCTGAAGGAGGGTAGGAGTACTATAACTTTCCCTAAAAATTTCATTGTTCCTCCACATCTTGTTAAATATATTCTGGTAGTGAGGCATTGCAGGCCTGTTTTCATTTGTCTTTATGTAGAGAGAATTAATGTTGTGTGCTATTTTGCTAGAAATATGGAAAAAACAAGGATAATGAATTCTGTCTTGCTTTAATTCCTACCGAGCCAGAATACTTCCTCAGCCAGTTTTAAAAATCACTTTGGTGGGGCTGGGATTGTGGCTCAGGGGCAGAGCGCTTGCATTGCATATATGAGGCACTGGGTTCCATTCTCATCAACACATCAAAAAAAAAATAAATTAAATTAAAAAATTGTGTTCATCTACAACTAAAAATATATTTTGAAAAATCACTTTGGTGACCCACTTAGGATTTTATTTTATTTTTATCTCCTAAGCTATCTGTTGTCTCTTTATAGGAGATATATCTTTTCTGTTCATTCATAATCTGTTGGTATCTATAAGCCTCTACCTACTGTTAAAGGAATGTATTCAACTACTAGTATCAGTAGTTCCATAAACATTAGGGTAATATATGCTTTTGCTAATCTACCAGAGTCATCTGCCACCCATTGTTTTCTCAGAAAGGAAGGTGGTGTCTTCAGCTTCAGATGACAAATGTGGGCTGCAGCCTCAACACTTCAGAACCAGTTTCTTCAACTTCTATTGATTAATTGTTGATTCTTTCCGAAAATCTATAACATGAATATTTTCATATCTTTTTTTGTGTGTGGCAAAGAAGCTGGAAGTTCTCTAATATTTAGCAAATAAGAAAAGCATGAGGAAGAGATGGAACGAAAAATCTTTCTCAAAGATGTGGTGAAATCTTGTCAAGAATAGGAAGAGAGAAGAATGTGGGAAAGAGAATGGTTGTCATCTGTAAGGCAACTAACCACTACATCTATTTTTTTGTTTAACATGCGAAAGCACAATTTCATTGCAGGGGCTGAGTGTGGTGGGCACCTGTAATCCCACCTCCTTTGGAGAATTTCAAGTTCAAGGCCAGTCTGGGCAATTTAATGAGACCTGTCTCAAAATAAAAAGGACTGAGAATGTAGCACAATTCTAGAGTGCTTGCCTAACATATGCAAAGCCCTGGGTTCAATCCCCAGCAACACACACACACAGATTATTACACGAGGAGATGCTGAAGGCACACTCCACTTTGGTAAAACTGTTGGTCTTAAAGGTGGCGGAAAGAATTGAATGAGTTGGAGCCACAGCTGCCAGAGATATCTTTTTGCAATATCCATTGACCTCTATATGAAGAAGGAACATTGAATGTCAGCTATGAAAAACAGAGAAATTACTTGTTTTGTGCTCCTGTGGCATGGAAGAAAGTTCATGGAAAACACAGGAGAGAAATACTTTAATCCTTAAAGTAATTGTGTTTGGGTAGCAAGGCTATAGGTTTTATTCCTCCCGCTATTTTATAATATATATTAAATATATTATAATATAATAAATATATTTTATTATGTAAAATATATTTCATATAATAAAATATATTTAAATACATTTATTACTTAAAAATTAAATTTATATTCAAGGTATTTTAATCAGAAGAAATCATTATAAATGAAAATGCCTCTGGGGGTTTAAATCACCATTAAAGTAAATTTTAGTATGGGAAAATTAACACCTATTTGTAGGCCAACTGGACATTTAAGTTTGTTTTTCTTAAATAATTAATGTGTGTGTGTGTGTGTGTATGTGTGTGTGTGTGTGGTTAGTTTTTCAACTGAACCTAGAAAGGGAAAGAGAACTAGTCTACCTTGTTCAGCCCCATACCTGCACAACCTAACACAGTGTCCACCTGACCTATAACAAATATTTGTTGAATGAAAAAATGAATACTGCACATAGCAAGTGTCTGCCAGGGACCAGACACTGGATTAAAGTGCCAAACAGATCAAACATGGTCCCTATCCTCATGGAATTTAAAGAAAAGCATTACTCAGAGAATGTTCAGATAAATGTTACAAATTATGATAAGAGCTATAGACAAAGTGTGCCATACAAGCATATGGCTCTGGATTTGCTATCTAGTGTGGGTATGAGGGTTTTAGGAAGTAGCCTGTGTTTCACGTGCCATGGAAACATATGACTCTGGGTATACTATCTAATATGGGTAGTTTGGTGTTAGGAAGTTGCTTTTATTATTTTGATAGTAAAGTAAGGAAACTTTTTATTATTGTTGTATAATAGTTGCAGTTGTCAGGTACCATTTGTTTGATAGCACCTACCATTTATTCTTCTACTTGTGCAGTTAATATGGCATTGACATGTAAGATGTGAGGAGAGTGGCCAGCATTTCCATATGCCATTTTCACAGTGTTTGCTGACCTCTATGGTTGATTAAATTTTGATGAGTACTGCCAAGTATGCTTTTTTTTTTTTTTTTTTTTTTTTTTTAAGAGATGATAGCGGTTTTTCATGTCGTGGGTAATGTTTGAGTGCTCCTATATTCCTCTGATAACATATTGTATTATCAAATGTTTTTATCTTTGCCAATCTGAAAGGTAAAAAATGATATTTTCTGTGTGGTTTAGATTTTATTTTTCTTCTGAGTAAGTTAAATTTTCATTTGTTTAGAAAAATTTTGTTGCAATATCTGGGTTATATCTATAATAAAGTAAGGCAACTGGGGGGGGATACCAAGAACCCCAGTGGATGCCTGAAAGCATGAAGAGTAACAAATCAAACATATATTATAAGTGGGATTGAGAGCAGGTGAAGATATAAATAAAACCAGCCATGAAAATGATAATGAAGCAAAGTATGGGTACAGTGTGCTTTACTATTCCATTACCTTTATTTTTTTTGATGTTTGATGTCTTAAAAATTATAAACTTCAGGTATTGTTTATTTCTTTTTCAATAAATTGTCTATTTTCTACTATGTCTTTTATTGAATTGCCAAAGCTCTTTATATATTTAGGAAATCAGTTCTTTAGATTTATTTCACAACTTTTCCGTAGTTTATTGTGCTTTGACTTTGTGATGTTTCTGACCATGTAGATATTAGCTTTATTTTTATGAGGCTCTATTTTATTATAATTATAGCTTGTGGATTATGTGTTAAACTTAGGTCTTCTCTATTCTTAGATTATAAATAAACATTTCCAGACTTTCTTTTAGTATGTAAATAACCTCATTCTTAATGCAGATGTTCCTTGACTTATGATGTTTTATTGCAGTAAATTCATTGTAAGTTGAAAATATCATCTTAAAAATGCACTTAATACACCTAACTTACTGAACATTATAGCCTAGTAACATAATATTGTGGAGTATTAGTTGTTATTCTGCTGGTTGGGTGGCTGATGGGAGCTATGGCTGACTGCCACTGCCCATCAGCCAGTATTGTCCTATCTTTGAAAGGTAGAACAGGAAAAAACCAAAATTTGAAATTTGAAGAATGGTTTCCACTGAATGCATATTGCTTTTGCAACATTGTCTATTGGTTCTAAACCATTATGAGCTGGGGAACTTCTATATTTACAGTAATATCATCTTACCTGGGGGGATACCAAGACCCCCAGTGGATGCCTGAAACCGTGAAGAGTAACAAACCAAACATATATTATGTTTTTTCCTTCATATAAATATTTATGATGAAGTTTAATTTATAAATTAGGCACTGTAAGAGATGAACAATAATTAATAAAATAGAAAAAAATTTAACCATATACTGTGATAAAATTTACGGTAATGTGGTCATTCTCTCTCAAAATACCTTATTGTAGTATGCTCACCTTTCTAGTCATAACGTGAGATGATACAGTGCCTACAGGATGAGGTAAAGTGAGGTAGAAACATAGGGTGTGACATGGCATTAGGCCTCTTGCAGAGGTTACCTGGACACAAGCATACCATGACAGTTGGTCTGATAACTGAGATAGCTACTGAGTAGCTAATGTGTACAGAGTGGGTATGCTCATCTCAATGGCACATGATTTTAAACATTTGAATTGTTTCTTTCTGGAATTTTCCATTTAATACTTTAGGACTACAGTTGACAACGGGTAACTGAAACCACAGAAAGCAAAACTGCTGATGAAGGGGAGGGGCTATTGTGTATCTTTGGAACATCTGGGATGTGAAGGAGGGGCACACTCTTTCATAGATATGCCCTATTACACTGTACTGTCCTGGGTTGTACATGCCTTTCCTTCCTCTGCCAGTGTATCTGCCATGTACTTCCTTGTCAGGGTCAGCTGCAGGCTTGCTGAAAATTGTAACACTGAATCATTTACTTTAGAGTCTTGGTTCTTTTCAAGGTTGATATTTGCCTCATTTCCTAAAACTTTTTCCTGGGGTTTCTCAGCCTGTGAAGGTTGTAGGTTTTCAAAAATCCATTGAATTGTTGTTCTAAAATTTGAAAAAAAAAAAAAACTTTAAAAATATTTTTAAAATTTGAAGTCTATAACTCAGTAGAAGGACATACTGATGCAACAGAGCATTCTCATTAAACAGTTTTATACATGAGGAAGTCTAAAGGCTTAGTCCACAAGTATATATGCAGTGTTTATGGAAAGAGAACTAAATGGCATATTTCTCAGGATCTCTTTTAGACTTGTGGCTAGAGTCAGACATGTGTTTCCTTTTCAAAGTGGCATTTCCTTTCATCTCTTCTTTCTAATTTAGTTACTCTTCTCCAAGTATCTGAAATTCAGGATTTGGTAGAAATTGGTTATTTTATTTTACAGAAAAGTCATTTAAGAGCAGCTTTGAAGCAAGGTCAGGCATTTGTCCTTGTGGCTTCTTGTAGCCATTCCCAAGCTCTGCATGTAGCACCTGGACATGCTTGGAATCAGGAAGGGCCTCGATGTAATTTAGATGAGTAGTTAATTCGAATCAAAGCAAGCGGGAAGCAAGTAAATTTAACTTCAGTGATTATGATTCCATTTGATTAAATCTCTACTTTTGATTACACGTATCAGTGAGAACATGCTTTAAATACACCCAACCATTAAATATTGAAGGGTACGAATAGGATGAACCAGGGACATATAGAAGAAATCCCACTCTTCCTTAACTACACACGTCCCCCACAGCTTCACTGAAATATTTTTAAAACAAACGAAAGGAATTAATTCTTTCACATATGGGACTTATTACTCTAGTTGTTAACTAAGATACACAATTCATTACCATGGAAGTCCCAAGTCTACGTACATTCTTGTAAGACTTAACTAAACTAATTGATAATAGCGTCATAACATATGAGGTGAATTAGTATTATAAATAATGTTCATAGTTATCTGGTAAACATGAAGTTATAGATTGTCCTTTGCTTGTGAGCTCTAGAAAAAGGGATCTTGAATAGGCCAAAGCTACGAAATTTCTTAAATCTTTGATTCATACTTGAAATTCAAGTTTTTAAAAAATCCGCTCTCAAATTCTTTTGTTTTACACACTACAGTGGGTTGAAACTAGAGATGGGACCAGTTAAGGGGATAATAGATAAAGTCTATTTCATGGGTCGTTATAACTTTATGTAGATGTTACCCTTCATGCTGCATCAGGTCATATCTTTTTGGCAGATAGTAGGATCTGCCTTTGTTCTTGCTATTTTCTGTGCACTTGTTAGTTCCATAATACAAAAGGTAATCCAAGTTTAAGCGGACACTGGATCTTTTCATTACAAAAACAAATGAACTTGTGTCAAATTAATTTCTTCACTTGGTGGTGTCGGGGGGTGGTGTCAGACATGATTAAAGCCCTCTCGTGTGTTTCTGTTTGTACTTCATATTATCTGGCCTCCTTTTACTCCTGGCCCATACTTCTTAGTACAATCTCCAATTACATTGGACTGTGAATTTGTAAGAAGGGAGTTAACTTTGTGTTTTTAGCCAGAGTTAGGTCTAGGCACATAGTAAATGCTCAAGAATTTTAACAAATGAGTTTCTGAGAAAGATGTGAAGAAGATATATAGTTAGAAGAATTAAATTATGATTATTTTTTCCTTTAAGACTCAATTCTACTTAGTGGCATCTAAGGATCCATAGCACTAGTGTTACTCAAGAGATAGAAATGCAAGTTGTCCCTATGGGTCGGGGAGTTGTGATTAAATTGGGATTTCTGGGTACAGGGCCCACAGGACTCTCTGTTTTAGATGATTCTTATGCATGCTTAAGTTTTAGAACATTCTTTATAGCATCATGAACATCTCAGAGTTTTGCAGTCAGTTTTGTAGCATTCCTGCTTTGCAAGGCAGTCTGCCATCTGGTATCTCACCCGCGTGCATCTCACCACTGGGCTCAACACAGACAGGGGCATTATTATTAATCCCAGATTTATCCAAAGAAATGTGAAAGCTGGAACAATGTGATAGTTCACAAAACTTGTTGGTGGAGAATTAAGATTAAAAGTAGTCTCTTTTCACTGTGTAGAAGTTTGCTGTTTGCTTTGTGCAAAGATGATGTTTCTAGCTCATTTCCTGGACCTGTTTTTGTTTTTCCTCAGGAAAAGGCAGTGTTTGTACCGACATAGACACATCCATTCTCCTGCCCATACCTCCCGTTGTGATCAATGGCAGGCATCTCAGAGATAACTGGACATGTTAAGAAGTGGGATCAGCAGCCACAGAATAAATGGATTCTAATTAGCTCACTTGAGACTCAAACTTAGTTACGGAAACAATTCCTCTAGAGGCCTTGACATTCATACTAAGGGTAATATGCAACAAAGTACTAAGAATATGCACTGAAAATCTTAACTTTGGTTATCTCTGGAAAGTAGATTTATAGATAATTTTTTAAATGTTTCACACGGATGAAGTACTGTTTTCACAATGAGAGAAAGGCTTTTAAAAGGGTGACACTGATATTTAAACTCAAGGAAAGAAGGCCTCGATTTATTATCTAATTTTAGTCACTAATTTGCCACACATCAGAATTAGCAGTTTATTCCAGGTCATCTCTCCAGCACTCAGAAGCCTGACTTGTCAAGGAGGGAAGTGACTCAGGAGAGGAGAGATGGAGCCAGGACCCAGTGCAGTGTTCCTGTTATTTTTGCTGTGTTTCATTCTGAATTGCTAATAATTTTTTTCCTGTTCTTTTCATACTGCAGATGGAGAATTAGTCAGCATTCTTCAAATAGTAACTTCTTTTTACATGAAGTTTGTTATTAATAAGTGCTAAAACTTATCTCTGTTCCTTAAAAGTAGGTTTTAGATAACCTTGAAGGTAACTGGAGTTTATGTCCTGTTTGAAAAGAAAGATACTAGATCAGCTGAGCTTGTTATGAAAATCAGATTGTAAGTATAGGCAGGAAAAAGAAGACCATTTTGATATCATTGATTTCTTTTATTTTTTCATATGACATATAAAGTCTGAGATTTGTACTTTCTTACCTTTTAGAGCATAGCAGTAGGGAAATAAATATTCTGTGTTATACCTTTGTCTGTCAATGGGAAAATGTAAAATGCTGGCATTAAGGTCTCAGCAGATAAATAGTAGAACAGAACTGCTTTTCTACCTTGTGTATGTCTTTGCTTCGTGACCAAGCGAGGCAGCTCTTTGGCTGCAAACATGGGTTTTCCAGCCAAATGACTAATTCAAGGTTCCCTGATGTTAAATTTAGATTCAGATAGTCTTTATCTCACCTTAAATATTGAACATTTTTCACAGCTTGATGATGTAAGTTATACCATACACACTTCTTGCCTTGGGCATGTGACCATTCTTAATTTTCTATTCTTAGCCTTTCTTCATGGTGGCACTTGAGATTTGTAGGATGTCTGCGGGTAGGAAGTTGGTAGAAGCTCTGGGAGAGTAAATAATGTTTTATTTATGACTGTTTTTAAAGCCTGCCAGGTAATTGGATGTGTGTTTAAAGAACAAATGCTTTTTTCATCTTAACACGTTTCTATTTTTTGCATAAAATACATTTTACTGTGGTATTATCAAAGTCAGCTGTGAAAGCTTGTCTTTCAGCTTGTAACTATACTTCTTTATGTTCTCATCTTTATGTTGGTAAGGTCACCTTTTTGAGAGTATAGTTTTGTGTAAAATATTTTGTAATTATGAGAGATTATAATCAACATTTATTTCTTCAGCACGTACATCTGTGATCGGGCCTGTCCCTTTGTTCTAGAGCTCATTTTTTATTCCTTCATTCAAATACTCATTTATTGCCCGTCCTGTGCTGGCTCTTATGACACATGCTGGAATGCAGACAGACATCAGTCAGTTAGAAACAGTTTTTATCCTCCATGAGTTGACAGTCTGGAGGGAAAGAGTCAAGGACTAGAGGAAAGGACACTGGGTTGAGGGTTGTTTTAGGAACTTTGGGAAGAGATGATAAGGCCAGCTTTAGAGGCTAACAATGGCACCGGGAAGAAGCAGGCCTGTCTGAGAGACAGAGAAGAGGTAGACGAAGGGGACCGAGATAGTTATGAGGGAGAAGGGAAGGTGAGGATTGTTTGCTGGGACAAGTGAACCAATCATTGCTGTAGCGAACAGGGAGAAGTAGGGAAGGAGATGATGGGTTCTACTGAAGTCGTGTCAAGTTTGAGGACTACAGTCCAGGAGAATGATCGTGCTAGGAGACGTGTTTGGAGGCAGTAGCAGATGGAAATGATGGATGAGCTCACCTGAAGAAAATATGAGGCTGGAGAAGAATTCCTAGCACGTAAGGAACTGGTGGAGAATGAAGTTCTTGAAAAGAAGCAATTAGAGAGGGGGAAGAAAACAGAAGTGTCTGGGTTGCAAGGCCTGTGGAAGACAGTGTTTGACAAAGAAGGGAGAGGCCAGAGGCCAGAGGCCTGCACCTTGTCGATTAAAGACCAAAGTAGGCTGGGGATAGAGCTCAGAGGTAGTGTGCTCACCTAGCAAGCACAAGGCCCTGAATTGGATCCCCACCACCAAAAAGAGACCAGAGAGGTTATACCTGAGCCAAATATTTATTTGGGACTTTTGCAAGAGATAATTTATTTGTAGACCTGGTGTGATAACCTGCTTGTAGTAAGAAGATCGAGGCAATGTAGACAGTTTTGATGATACTCTCTCTACTCTCCCAAGTACTTCAGAGTACTAATCTCTCTCTGACCACCTGTGTTGAATATTTCTTATTCGTTATTTCGTAATAGCCTTAAAAAGGGACATTCTCTAAAATTGTGTCCTGGTTCTCTTCTTGTCTCTGAGCTTTAGTTTCCTTGTCTGTAAAATGGAGATGAAAGTAATGTCTTCCTCATAAGGTGGTCATGAGGATTAAATGAGGTAATCCAAATAAAGCACTTAACACAGAACCTGGCATTTGTGAGCAGTTAGTACTAAAATGTGACTATTGTTTGTATACTTGTCATTGCTGTTGTCCTCATATGTAATGGTTGTCATCTTCGTTGTTGTTACCTGATCTCTCATTTTGGCTTTACTTTCTTAGGGTCCCCTGCATTGTGACAGCTTTAGCTGTCTGCCCCATGAGAGGCAAGACCCCAGATTGCATCTTGAACCCCAGATCTCTCCTAATACTTCTATCCTTCCTTGCTCACTCTTTTACTTGTGAACTCAGTTGCCCATGGAATTTAAGTGTGTTCTCCATTCTATACATTGGGCCATGTGTTGGCAGAAAGGTGTGGTAACAAAGAAGCATGAAGTTGGTACTCTCTCTTCACCTTCCCGTCTAGGGGACTATGCACACCAATATTTTGCCACTCCCCTAAAATCATTGTAATGATCTGTTTTAGTTTGAAAGGAGTTCATAGGAACACAGAGACTCAAATTTTACTAACTTAAAGCGGGATTTTTATAACTATGTTATGAAGTATAAGCAGGACTTTACTAACTAAGCTGTGGGAAGGACAGAGATGGGTTGGTCCTAGGAACATCTCGGGTAATGCTTACCTCCCTCTTTGCCCTCTAGATGGTGGCTGTTAAAGTTTCTGAAATCTATTATTACTTTTAGATTTCTTTAAAAGTATACATTTGCATGTGTTTTTTGCATACAGCCCTCACAATCAATTTGTGAGTAGGGAATTGAGATTGAGGAACCTTAGATTTCAATCTCAACATGTATTGAAAGTCACAGGGCTGTTTGCAGAGAGCTGGTATTGAAGTCTAGGTTTCTACTTCAGTGCTTTATACCATCTCTTGCTACCATTTTGCCATGCCAGGGTTAATATTTACCTTTGTGATGCTGTATAGCATATTATTGTATGCTGTTTCATGTCTCTAGAAATAACCTATGAGAGGGGCGTGTGTATGTGTTACTTTTTTCTGAAGGGTAGAAATTTCAGTTAATTGAAATCCAGAGCTCTCAGGGTTCTTAGGCCTATTCCTGTAAGAAGCCTTTCCTAATTCAGTTCAGCTTAAGGAATTGTCAGGTAATTTAATGATCTTGCCTGCTCTATTGTCTTTTAGATCAGTGGTGAAAACCTTGATCTAAACTGGATTTAAGCAGCTGAGCTAACTGTAATATAATGTTTTATTTCTTCTTTTATTTAATATTTTGCAGTGGGGGTGGGGTGGAGAACAGTTTTAGTAGGGCTTTTTGTATTTAGTTAATCCTGGGTGTCTCTGCAGCTAAAGGCAAACACACTTGTTTTCACAGTCTTATGTTGTGTGTGGGCAGATGGAGAGTGTATATGAATGTTAATGACATATTTCAGTTTATTTCTGGTGGCTTTAAACTGGGCCATACTAGTGTGGACTTGGTCCTGTTTGTTTGGGTGATTCCTAATCTCTTTTATTCTTTGATGCATTAATGGAGCATTTTCTTACTTTTCCTTTTTTAAGGTGCACATGCTGGTGAGGAACATTGTGCCTTTGCAAAGCTTGAGACTGACCTTGGTTTACTTTTCCTTATTAGTCATTCACTCCTTAGCTTCCAAAGCTCTACTGGAATCTTTCTTGCCCAGTTCCCTGGGGACCTGTGAGTTGTACATTTCTCATTTTCCCTTAGCTGACCTCTGCATACCCTTGACTCTGATGATACTCTTTTCCCTTGTCTTCACATTTCCTCTGGTTCCTTCTTCCTCCCTAGCTGCTTCCTAACCATCCTTCACTGCTGCCTTCTCCTACAGTGTCGCCTCTGTCCTGGCTTGCCTGCTTTTCTTAGTCTGCATATTATCTCTGAGTGATCTCATCCTCTCAAATATTTATACTTCTACAATTTCCAGTTATCAGGCTCTCTCCTGAGCTCCTGACTTGCATACCCAAGTACCTAAGGACAAAACACCTTAAACTTAACATACCCAGGGCTAAACCCAAATTTCTATCTTGACATTATTGTTCCCTCCTTCACTCCCTCCTAGGAAAAGTAACCATCATCTTCAGTGTTGCTCAAGCCAGAAACCCAGAAAAAGAAATTCTGAACCTGCTGCTTTCTCTAATATTATACCATTATCTCAACTAGTTCATTTTAAAATTGTATCTTTCTGGCAGTATTGTGAGGCACCTAGAACAGGTACTGATTCTTTGCTCTTACAGATAGAGACTCCTGGAAAAGTTGAGGCTCCACCCCGCCCCGCATAATTAAAGGTCTAGGAAGCATCAGTTCTGGGAAAGAATGGAAGTCTTTAATTTCTATTTTCTTTTTAAAATATATATTATCATATATTATTATTATATATATTATTAGTTGTAGATGTGCACAATACCTTTATTTTGTTTATTTATTTTTATGTGGTACTGAGGATTGAACCCAGTGCCTCACACGTGCAAGGCAATTGCTCTACCACTGAGCCCCAGCCTCAGGCCCCGGAAGTCTTTACTTTCTTATATGTTATTTATATAAGAAGGAGAAACAAACAAAAACCAAATGTACCACAAGGGAGCAGTTAATGTCCTCCCAGTAGTAAGAATTCAAAGGCATAGGCTTCCACCGTTTTGTGAGTTTTCTCTTCACCACAAGAGAGATGTTGGACCCTCACTGTCCTTACTCAGAGCTACAGCTACTCTTTGAAATAATTTTTTTAAAGAGCTATATTGAGATACATTTTGCCTACTATACAATTCACCTTATTGAAAATATGTAACTCAGTGCTTTTAGTATGTTCACAGGATTTTGCAACTGTCAGAACTATCTAGTTCTAGAACATTTTTTGTGGGCCCCCCCCCCAATTCCTTATACTCTGTCAGGTCCTACCTAGTTCAAGTAACCACTAATGTATTATTTGTTTCTAAATTTTTTTTGACTCTGGGTATTTTATATAAAAAGAATCATACAATATGTGGTCTTTTGGATCTTTTTCACTTAGCATAATATTTTCAAGGTTTTTTCCTGTTGTATCATATTGTAGTATTTTGTTCCTTTTCGTGGCTAAATAATATTCTCTATACATTTTGTTTTTTCATTCATTAGTTGGTGGTCCTTTGGATTTTTCACCTTTTGGCTAATATGAGTGATGCTGCTATGAACATTTGTGTACAAGTTTTTGTGTGCACATATGTTTTCACTTTTCTCAAATGTATACCTTCCAATGAAATCACTTTGTCCATATGGTAACTCTGTGTTTAATGTTTTGGGGAAACCGCCAAACTTTTTTTCACAGTGGCAGTACCATTTTCTATTCCTACCGGTGTTGTATGAAAGTTCTAATTTCTCAACAACCTCACCAACACTTTTTGTCTTTTGATTATAGCTATCTGGTATATCAAAGTGCAATATCATTTTGATTTGATTAGCATTTTACTGATGGCTAATGTTTTCGAGCATCTTGTTGTTGCTTATTAGCCATTCATATTTATATATATGTTGCTATGTTTTTCTTTTTTGCAGCAATGCATATTCTAATCTTTGTCCATTTTAAAATTTGGTTGTCTTTATTACAAGTTAGGAGTTTTTAGGTATTCTCATTACTAGTCTTTCATCAGGACTTGTGTGATTTGAAAATCATTACTTCGATATCATTACTTCGATATCACTTTGTTGATGGTATCATCTGGGGTAGAAATATTTTTAATTTTACTGTCAGAACTACAGTTTTATTACTATTATGATTGCTTTGTGATAAGGCAGAAGCCAGCTTCCCTCCTATTAAAGTGGGTGAATGTCTCACATAGGTAGAACTCCAGTGCATACTCCCCATGTCTGGCCTGTATCTTCTTAAGTCCCTCCCTGTTTCCTAGGCTGTGATGGCCTTTGTAGACACAGGCCTGTCTTGACCTTGAGCCTCCAGCAGTAGCTGAAGCTGGCACTGTGTTTGCATTTTATCTAGGTCTCTATTTCCATGATTTTGCTGGATACCGTGAATCTCATCTTACACTTCATTTGTCCACTGGTCTCTTTTCTAAATGGAGCATGGCTCTGTTAGAGCATTGTCAAGCTGTTCTTCTCCTTAACTGACAGATAAGGTGTGCAGTCATGGAGCTTAGGGGCCCCAAGATAACCAGACAGCAGCACCCCTTCATTTAGAGGAGCCACTGCTCTTCCATTGTTTTCTACTTTATTGCTAGGTCACAGTCCAGTACCAAGAACTTCAAGCCACTGGGATGTTGCACACTACTGGGCTTCAGGCTTCTGAATGTCACGGATCAATGTGCTTTCAAAAAGTGTTGAGTATAACATATGGTCATTAAAGTTTAATTTTGTCAAGTAAGGACATTTGGCAACATAACTACCATTATGACAGAAAATAACTGAGATTTCTCTGCTGAGAGAGTGCTAAAAGTATAAAATTAAATAAATTTAACTTAGCAAAAAGTCAATATATTGTTTTTATTTTTCTTATTTTGCTGCCTTCCACTGAAAAATAGATATGACCTGCAGATTTATATTTGGGAACTACAATCTTATATACTTATCATAATCTTTATTTGAAAAGTAGAACCGTCTCTTAACTGGGTATTTACTATGTGTAATTCCAGTTTTGTTATTTTTATTATTATGACAATTATTTCCAGGCACCATATTAACTATTTCAGCTGTTCTGGTTAGTCATATCTTCCTGTACTTTGTACCTTTGTCTGCTGATATTTGTGTCGCTCTCCAATAACACAGACGAGAAAGAGTAATTTTCTTAGAAATATGAGTATAAATATGAAAAATGATATTTTAAATTATCAGTCAAAAGGTGTATATTTTCAAGATTAAGTATGTGTCCTAGAGTGGCAGTACTACATAAATTCTGTTTCTGTCTCATCTAAATTATGATGTCAATAGATATTAGGGTTTTGTCATAAGATAGTTATGGACCAACATATTGGCATACTAATTACAATAACTGGGCAATAAAGAAGCCATAGTAATAGATAATATGCTATACGTTTTGATGAGATGGTAGATACCCTCTATTATTTATGGTAACACCATCTTGTTAACTGGCATTCTGTCAAGCTCTTTCCCTATTTCTTTGTACTTTACTGGTAGATTTACCAGTCTGAACTGAGAGCCACATAATATATAATAAAGCTCAAAATCTAAGATTTTTTGATACTTTCTCACGGTATACACAGGAAATTAGTTAAAAAAAATAATTGCTAACCACTGCTAAGTGCTCCTGAATATACCAGAGACATGTAAGACAGTGCCTACCCTGAAAGATTAATAATGGAGAAGGGCAATAAAATATTTGTATATGAATAAATGTGACCCGCAATTACTGAGCCACATACGTGAGCCACATATGATAAGTTCCATAAAAATGGATTAAAATACTACACAAGTTCAGAGGAGGAAATGGAGATTCTAGACTTGGGTGATCAGTGAAGCTATATGTCTTGGTGGTAGAAGAATTGCTTTGTACCCTGACCTAAAGCTCTGTACTATCTCTAAATATACAATCTGCATTCTAGTATGGTAGTGACAGGTAGGTGGCTAAATGCCCTGACACAGAAATCAACTTTTGTTCTAGGCCCAGCTGCCTTGCAACCTCATTTTGTGTCCTTGAGTATATAAAATCGATGTAATAATATGTGTCTAGCATATCTCACTATGATAAATGAGATAATGCGGATGCCTAAGCTGCTCCCTGTAGTGAAAGTCAGATTGCTTGGCAGGTGTGTATTTTTTTTTCAGGCACCTTAGGCCATATATTTGAATGGTAGTAAGCACGGCTTTCCATGACTAAAAGGATTAGAATCCTTACCAAAGTACCCAATTTATTGCTAGGGAATAGCATATTCTGTGCAACATCTGAGCTGTTGTTTGAAGAAATTGCCTGAATTCCTTGGAGAAGCTGCCTGGGTGAATATAGAGTGGTAGAATTGTAATCACTGAAATACATTCAAAAGGATACAAACATTCATTGAGCTTCTATTGCTACTTTAGGGACTTTATAATTGATTTTTAAATTCTTAAATTATTTTCGTTTTGTAGCAAAGGTAACTGAGGCTTAGAAAATTATTTTTTTTAAAGTTGCATAGAATATGCCACTGTTTGAAATCAAATCTGTTGAAGTGTGATATTTATGCTGTTTATGTTGAAGTATGTTATTTCACTTTACTACACCTGATGTTTTTCTTATAGACCAGTATGAACCATCCATCAGCATGCTTGCATGTTTGTGTGTTTGTATAAATGTTATTTATTTATCTGTTTGTTTGTTTTGTAACTAGATTACTTCTAGAGCTGCTGGAGCTGCTGTTTGACAAATTTAATGCTGTAGCCGCTGCACACTCTGTGGTCCTGGGATACCTGCAGGACTCTGTTGGGAATCCAGTAACTCAACAGGAAGAAATCAAATTGTATGATATGGCAGATGTGTGGGTGAAGATCCAAGATGTGCTACAGGTACGGGATTTTTGCAAAGGGTTTCATCTTGATTTAGGACAGCAATTTAGAATAGCAATAGTAATAAATCAGTCAACTAAAATACTACATTAAGAATCATAAACAGTGAGAAAGTAGTGCTTCCATTTAAAAGGGAAACTGCTGATATAATTAACTTTTACCATCTTCGAAGGCCATTTAACAGTTTCTTTTTGCCTAACTTTAAAAATAAGAACAGATTGTTAATTTGTATCAATCAAAGATTTATAGTATAATGCTTTCTGTTGTATTATATTTTTCTTTACTGGAATTAGGTATTATATATAATGTAAAAAATTAAAACACCCTTAAACACCATTTCATAAAAACATATGCACTTATTTGTACTGACTATTTTCTAACAGTCACCTTTTGCATATTTTGGGCTATATGACATGTTAAGAGCTTATTCTGATAGAAGAGAATAAATCTGTAAGATATAAATGTATCACTTGAAGATCAGAGGAATTATATTGCTGTTTGGTATGATACTGCAGAGATGGCATTTAGAAACTGTGCTGTATTTTCTTTCCAGCAAAATATACTTGATTTGGCCAGATGAAAATTAGAAATGCAATTAAGAGTTAGCTGAAGCAAGTTTGAAATAGCTAAATAGAAATGACTCAGTTAAGTAGTACCTACTAGTAGGAAAAAAATTAAGTATATGTAGGAAATTGAAAAATATAACTATGTAGGAATGAAATTACTTGCATGGCAAATAGGAATCTTTGCAGTAAAAAATAAATCATGAATATAAAATGTAGTCATTTTTGAGAATATAGGCATGCTCTTGTTGGATTGAATGATTGATTCTTGGTTATTCATTCATTAGATTTTTTTTTTGTATAGTGCATTTGCTTTATTGATGCCATCATAATATGCCATCAGTAGAAATAATATGGTTTGAAATTACATTTTCTGAGTTATTTTTTACCAATATGTCAATTTTCTTGTACCCATAGTAGGTGCTTGATGAATATTTACTTATTGAATTAAATATCTTTATGGGCTGGTGATTCAATATTTTATATCTTGACTTGATAATCTGTCATATGGAATGAATATGTGCTTTTTATGCAGTTTATTTTCAGGATAAAATAATAGATTTTAAAGCTTTTTTCAAATATAATTAGCATTAGGAGCTTCTGGTTCTGGCCATTGAAGTTTCCTCTTGCTGGAAGCAAAGGTAAAACTGGTTAGACTCAGACAGCAGAGAGAAAACACTTGAGGGGAGCTTCATATTTATCACTGCTTCTTCCTGGGGGTACTTTTCCAAATTATGGCATAGGGAAGTGAAGTCCAGATAGCAGCAGACTATCTTTGCAGAGATTGGAGTTGAAGGATCTAGAGGCAGCTGGAATTTGTGGGTTGGGATCCTGGAGAGCAGAGAATTGCATTCAATTTGAAGGAGCCCCTTCAGAATTTATAAATGAGTGCCATTGAACCCTTGGGTCTATTATGAAGCTGAGCAACACAACGTAGCTTAGTAGAAAATGGCTACTGTGGGATTTGAGCTGAACAGAGATTTCAAAAGAAGCTGCAAAATGGTCAGAAATGTTGTAATTCAGGCCATCTAGTGTGGGAGAACCTGCAGAATGCCCTGTGCTTTCAGCTGTGACTTCAGACAGATCATGCTTTAGGACCAAGGCTATTCTAGCCACTGAGGAAAGTTTACTGCAGATTTATATAACAAATCCCCAAAACATGTTCCTTTGAGATCAGCCTGATCTACCTGTAAATTAACTGCCTGGTAGACCAAAACTCTCTCTAAAAAAAGCCAACATAATTTGGATTCTCAATAATGATGCAGCTACAATGTCTAGCATATAATTATTACACTTGTGAAAGAGCAAGAAAATGTGACTCATAAGCAAAATTTTAAAAGTTGACAAAAATTAGTATCTCAAATAAAAAATTCGCCAGATGGACTTAACAGCAAATTGCATAGTCTAAAAGAAAGGATCAGTGAACTTGAAGTTAGATCAGTATAGACTGCAAACCAAAGTATGGGGAGAAAATAGACCAAAAAGAAAATGAACAAAGTCATAAGAGGCTCTGGGACATTATTGTACAGCCTATCAATTGTGTTGTTATTATAGAAGAATAAGGGCCAGATAAATTAGGGCAGAAAAATATCAGAAAAAATAATGGCTTCCAAATTTTAAATTTTGTTGAAAAATATACATACACAAATCCAAGAAACTTATCAGATCCTGAGAAAGATTAACACAAAGAAAATCAACGCCTAGACACATCATTATCAGGTTGCTCAAAGTCAAAGAAAAGAAGTCTTTAGAAATATCCAAAGGAAAAAAGGACACATTGCCTATAGGGAAACAGTGATAAAAATTATCACTGGCTTCTCATGAGAAACAACGCAAGCCAGAAATCAATGAACGTCATCTTAAAAGTGTTTGAAACATCAAAAATTGTCAATCTAGAATTTTGTTCTCAACTGAAAATATCCTTTGAAATGAAGATAAAAATAAATACATTTTCAAGTGAACTAAAGCTGAAAGAATTTGTTGCCTTTGTACCTGCACTTAAAGAAATGTAGAAAGTTTTTCAAACTGAAGGAAAATCATACCAGATGGTACATCAGATCTAGAAGAAAAATTAAAGAGAGCCATAAAATAAACATATGAGCAAAAATTCTCATTTCTTAATTTCTTTATCTTTCCTTAATGGAATTTTTAAAGTAAAAACAATAGTAATATGTGTTTTTTTAAAAAAATATATTTGGAACTAAAAGATGTGGCAGTAATTGCATAAAGGACAGGAGAGTAGGGTAAATGAAATTGTAGAGTTGTAAATGTCTTACATCATATGTGAAGGGGTGTAATGGTCAGGGTAGAAACTAGGATAGGTTAAGGATGCACAGTTTGATTCCTGGCGTGCTAAAACATTAAAGTGGAGATATTGTTAAAAAGCCAATAAAGGGGATTGAATTTAATTTTGAATAAATATTTGGTTAATCCAAAGGAGAGCAAGCAAGAAAGAAAAAAGAACAAAGAAAAAAGAAGAGATAAGGACAGATAGACAAGATGGAACACAAATAGCAAGATGTTAGACATATAAAAAATCACATTAAATGTAAATGACTGAATACTGCAAAAAATCAGAGATCATCCAGGATTAAAAACAAAATAAAAAGCAGGACACAGCCATGCAGTTTCAAGAGTTGTGTTTTATGTCATTTTATTACTTTTTAATTTTTAAACGATTTTGAAATTTTTGGAAAGTTGTAAGAATAGTACAAAGAATACCCATATACCTCCTTATTTAGATTTAACTATTTTTAGCAATTTACCACTTGATCAGTTGTTTTCTCTATATGTACATGTGCATATACACATTTTTCTTTGAAAAACTGACAGCTGTTATCTAAACTACTATTTTCTAGTTTTGTGAAATAACGTTTGATAGAGCAGATTTTTTACTCCTTTAATAGAGAAATCAACATAGGAGCAGGTATTACATTTAGTCTCCTTTCAACTTGAATATTTCTACTCTCTTTTTTTTCTTTTCTTTCTTCTTCTTCAGAAGAAGAAATTGAACTTAGGGGCCCTTGACCACTGAGCCACATCCCCAGCCCTATTTTGTATTTCATTTAGAGACAGGGTCTCACTGAGTTGCTTAGTGACTCACTTTTGTCTTTGAACTTGAGATCCTCCTGTCTCAGCCTCCGGAGCTGCTGGGATTTCAGGCGAGTGCCATCACGCTCGGTTTCTTTTTCTTTTCTGACAGTGGCAGTTTTGAAAAAATATGCTCTCCCCTTTTAAGACAGATTTCTCATTTGGGGTTTAAAAGACACACTTTAAAGATACAGAGATATGAAAAGTATAAGATTTTTAAACCTTTTGAGAGTGTTTAAAAAATCTGTAAAACGATATAGTTGTCAGTTTGGTTTCTAATAAGACAGATATTTTAATGATGGTTTAATGTTAAATTATTTGGAGCAACTATCTGCTAAGTACTGGGGAATAAAATGAACAAAAGAAAGAGAGCTTACTTCAATGAAGTAGGGAGAGCCTGCAGTAGTGTGTGTTTTTCTATTAAATTCATCATTAGTGATCTTTTATACAAGTAACAGCACAGGAAATCCTTGGTAGGAAATATTTAGTGTTTTCCTACATGCAGGTTTAGGACAGAGAGTTTTGGTTCAAGTTTCCATATAGTTTTCTGCGTAGAACTAATTTAGTTTTATATACTTATTGGAAGATTGATCTTTAGGTTTCATATTATTCCTGGAGGACAAAATAATCAGGAACGGTAGATGCCTGCTTTAAGCATATAGCAGCATGAATGAAAAGAATAAGATCACATGATGAATGGAGTTAGAAATGTTTAGAGTTTGAATCTCAGTGTTTCTTTAAATGAAAAATATTTCTTGCTGAAAAGAATTGAAGTGTTCTTTTGTATATTAAATTTAGGCAAAGAAAGTTATTCTTTATCTTTTAGAGATGAGCATTTTTTCTCATCCAGAACCTGGGCTCTCCCTGGCAGGCAGAACTGTCCTTTAGTTGGAAGTCTCGTTTGTCTCAGTATGTTTGCGTCTGGAGACAGACAGCGAGGAGACAAGGCTAGAGCTATCATAGTAACAAGGTGTCACAGTTTTCTCCTGGTGTCAGCCCTGTGACCACACACCATTGCACTCCTTTTTCGGTTTTCACTCTTTTGAAACTGTGATAATAGAAATACATGTTTTTGCCCTTCTGAGCAGCAGCAGCAGCACCTTCCAAAATGTCACCTACTTGATGACATGCCTGTCATACTGTTGGCTACACGTTTTCAAGTGTATATAAGGCTGAGGTACACCAGAAACAAAATTTTCATTTCTTGTGGAATTCTACATAAAAGGAAATAAGAGGATTACTTGGAACCAACTCATCCTCCTGGCATTATCGTTGTGAAAAAGATCTATTTTTTTTTTCATATCTCATTTCAAAACAAAACTGTCTACTTGGCCATTGTTGGTTAAAACGTACACCCCTTAGTGTGCTCACCAGTATTTACAGATGGAAGTAGTGGGTTCTCATTACCTGGTTTACCACTAACAGTGTCTCCCAGAACAAATCCTTTCACTTTTTTAGTGTCTTGATTTCTTTTTCCAGAGAGTAACAGACAGAATGTAAAATCATGTTACTTTTGTTAACTGCCACATAAATGTTTAAATAGTGACAGAATTAACCTCATGCAGAGAGAACTGAAAGTTTGCTGTCAAGTAAGAAAAGCCACAAAAATTATTGCTACTTATCCATGACCTGCAGGAGATTTTCAAGGGGACATGTAATTTCTATTTTGAATCCATACCTGGAACTGGGTTATTCTTAGTTTATTCTATATTTTGGTTAGTTGAGGATTCCCTACCCTAAAGTAAAATTAGCTTCTTTTCAGAATTCTGGGCTAGAGAGTATTCTTGCAGAAATAGTTTCTCTTCATTTTCAGCCTTTAAAACTTCTCATGGCCTCATTTTGGGTGACATAATAAAGCCATGCTGTTAGCCATGCCATTGAGTCCTCAGAAAGGTGCTTGCTCCTAAAATGTTTGTTCTGTCTTCCCAGAGGATAGTATGCTGCACATTGAGGAGAATTCAGTTAACATTTTTTAAAAAATATTTATTTTAGTTGTAGATGGACCTTTATTTTATTTATTTGTTTATATATGGTGCTGAGAATCGAACTCAGTGCTTCACACATATGAGACAAGTTTTCTACTGCTGAGCCACAACCCCAGCCCAGAATTCAGTTAATATTCAAAACTTCAGTTAAAACCCTTCTTCTAAATTAGAATCAGCTTCTACAGTACTGAGACTTTTCCTGTGTTGTTTCATGCTCACTACTAATTCTTCAAGCAGGAATTGATGGGTTGCCAAGGAGATTGCTCCTGGTGCAGATGTGGCAAATGCCCAAGTCAAAGTGCTGGGGTGTCTGCTGCTCAGTGAAGCCTGATGTAAATGCAGACAGCTTAATACACTAAGCCAAACTTCAGAAAATAGTATCTTGTCAGGGCGTACCCCAGAATAGGAATATCTGGTGGTCAGTCTGCTCTTCTTATATTCTTAGATACCAAAGATGGTCTGCTTGGCCTGATTACCTTAGTTTAAAGGACCTCAGGTAAAAATGGCAAATCTTTCTTCCAACCCACCACCTCCAAAGCTTAGTCCTTATCTATTTTTTTTTTCTGAGATTTTAGCATATGAACAGTTAAAAGCCAAGGGCCCTGGCAGATCATGTCACTACTACTGCCTTAAGTGTCCTTTATCACATTTTGGTATACTTGGGAATAAACAAGGAGCCATAATAAGTGGTGATGATTACACAATGGAATATTACTCAGCATTAAAAAATAACGAGATCATGGCATTTGCAGGAAAATGGATGGCATTAGAGCAGATTATGCTAAGTGAAGTTAGCTAATCCCCAAAAAACAAATGCCAAATGTCTTCTCTGATATAAGGGAGGTGACTCAAAATGGGGTAGGGAGGAAGAACATGAGAAGAAAATTACCTCTAGATAGGGAAGAGAGGTGGGAAGGAAAGGGAGGGAGAAGGGGAATTGTAAGGAAGAGGAAAGGAGACCCCCTTCGTTATACAGAATTCAGGTATGACGATGTGAGGGAAAAAAAAAGAAGAAGTGGGTCACATTAGATTGGGTAGAGAGAAGTGATGGGATGGGAGGGGAGGGGAAGGGGGGAATAGAAGGACAGCAGAATAAAATAAACATTGTTAATGCTGTGTGTATATATGTGACTGCATACCAATGTAATTCTGCAACCTGTACACTCAGAAAAATGAGAAATTATATTCTATCTGATTCAAATGTATGATAATATCAAGATCATTATACTGTCATGTGTTACTAATTAAAACAAATAAAGTGGTGATGATTAATAGTAGTAGATGAAATAGTATGATATACAAAGTATCATCATATGTTTCATGAAATTGAAGTAAAAGCTATGAATTTCACTACATTTCTCAGGTCTACCAGAAAAGATTTTAGAGTAACAATAATTATATTTTTCTGAATTGGTAATTTTTTGTTTTTGGTTTTTTTTTTAAATTTTAAATGTGTCTTTCTTAAATCTACTCTGGTTGTGGAAGCAGTGCATGCATTTGAATTTAATTTTTTTTTTTTTTTTTTTTTTTTGGTGCAGTACTAGGGATTGAGCCTAGGAACTATATCCCCAGTCCTTTTAATTTTTTAATGATTTTTTTTAGTTGTATATGGAGTCAATGTCTTTATTTGTTTTTATGTGGTACTAGGATTGAACCCAGTGCCTCACACTTGCGAGGCAAGTGCTCTACCACTGAGCTACAACTCCAGCCCTCAATTTTTTTATCTTGAGACAAGAGTCTCACTAAGTTGTTCAGGGTCTTGCTAAATTGCTGAGGCTGGCCTCGAACTTGTGATCCTCCTGCCTCAGCATCCCAAGTCTCTGGGATTATAGGCATGAGCCACCATACTTGGAACCAATTTCTAAAAGGTGAAGGCTGGAGACCTTATAAGACTCAGACTTGGGCATTGCCTGGTATCACATTCTTTTGGACAAAAGGACAGTTCAGATTCAAGTGGAGGGAAGATGTAGTCCATGCATTGGGAGGAGCAGCAAAGAATTTGCAGCTAGCTTTATTCCATGCCAATTTTGTGGGGTTTATAAGTTTGCTTTTATAGATCCTCCAGAGTCTGACTTTGGCATGAGGTTATTTCTTTTGCATCTTTGCCACTAGATAAAAGATCAACATTTTTTTCCAACTTCTTTTAATTAGTTAGAGAATATTTAAATGATGTAAAGGGTCAGCAGATTTACCAGTTTGATCATATTAAAGACTGTTCAAGATACACTAGTAAATACAAGTCTTTCACAAACTGTTCAAGTTTATGAAAATCCTTATAGTAATGACATTTTGTTTAACAAATTGTCACTTTATACTCAGGCACTGAAATGATTCCTTACATCTTATTAATTCCTTTGATCTTTCCCTTGTTACCATTTGCCCTATTGTCTCCCATTTTAGAGATGGAGAAACTGAGATAATACATTTTCATGTATTATCCCTTTCTTTTTTTTAATAGTTTTTTTTAGTTGTCAATGGATATTTATTTTATTTATTTATATGCAGTGCTGAGAATCAAACCCAGTGCCTCAAACATGGTAGGCAAGCAGTCTCGACTGAGCCACAACCCCAGCCCTTCTTTGTCTTTTCAGAAATTTTAAACGATTGGTTCAGAAGCATACTTTGGCTTCTACTTTGACATTTCAACATGTAACTCAAGAGAATCTGTGCTACTCTCTTAGTTGATTCATTTGATTGAAATGATTTTAGTGTGTATGTGTGTGTGTGTATGTGTGTGTGTATTTATATATATATACATATATGTGTGTGTGTATTTATATATATTCATATATATGTGTGTGTGTGTGTGTATATATATATGTGTGTGTGTGTGTGTGTATGTGTGTGTATGTGTGTGTGTGTGTGTGTGTGTGTATTGTAGTAGTCACTGCTTAGAGATTTGGCTTTTCCTGTTCTAAAATGCCAAAGGTTTGATGAATCCAATAACATGGGTTTGAGCCTTTGCCCTGTATAGTCAGGGAAATTAAGAATATTTTAGGGCTGGGGTTGTGGCTTCGTGGTGAGCCCTTGCCTAGAATGTGTGAGGCACTGGGTTTGATCCTCAGCACCACATAAAAATAAAAAAAGTAAATAAAGTTATTATGTCCAACTACAACTAACAATACTTGTTTTTTAAAGATTATTGTAGTTATGTTTTTGGCAGTAGCTTTGCATTAAATGATCTGAATGTTCTGAATGCTTTGCTAGTCATGGTGGTCATCAGTTCTCCCAGTGTCTGTTCCTTCCTCCTCCCCTAGTTTTTCCTTCTTTTCTTTCCTGTTTTAAAGATAACCATTTTTTCTTGTTTACCTTACTGTTGTGCAGTTTTGTTGGCAGGGAGGACAAAGAGGCTTTGGTGGTTGTCTTTCCTTTGAGATGTCTTTTTGCTTTGCATCTTTTGCTTCTTTGTCCCTCCAGTGAGGACTGCATTCTAGTGGTGGAGGGAGCAGTCCTTGACCTTGTTAGTTCCACTGCTTATATTCTCGTTCTTGGGTGAAAGTTGGAATATTCAGAGGAGGGATATTACTGATACCTATAATATGAGTTTATGCAAAGCTTAATTTAAAAATTGAGTAGAAGTTAAATAATTTAAGTAGGATATTAATATTTTATGTACTTGGTCTTAAAACTTCTGAGGTGAAGGGTAATACAGAACTAGCTCTTGTATTAGTTCAACCTTCATGAGGTCTCCTAAAAAAAGTGATACTGAAAGAAGTGATTTTCCATGAAGTTCTTCCATGGTGGGTAGTTGCTGTGGTTAAGAGGTGGCAAGAAGCAGGGATGCAGTGACCTGTGACATACTGAATGTCATTATTTGGTTTCTTTAAACATAAATATAATTTAGTCAGTGATGTCTTCTGGATTCTGTTATACTAGTCATGCTCTGTCTTGATGTTTTCATATTTACTGTCTTAAAACTGTGATTCTGCGAGAAGGTGCATAGTCAGAATTCCTGTGGACTCCCTACCAGGAAAGCCTACTTAGTAGGATTATAACTGATTCTAATGCACACACCTGGTTCAATACTAGGGATAGTATTATTGTTTGGTTGTATTAATACTAAGACCATGAAAGACAGTATTAGGGAGTGGGAGAAGCTTATAAAAGTTAGATTTAGTTTAACTTTTAAAGGTATGTTCAGTGTTGCACACTTGGGAGGGTTCCATGACGTATGGCAAATGGTGATAGGATAAAGAAACTCCATGAAGATGGGAAAGGGCATTAATATATGCACATTCTACAGGGTTAAGGTAGATCTAACACCTGTGTCTGAGTTGATCTCCATTTACAGATGATATTGGTCAACTTGAGTGTAGCAGCCCAAAGACAGCAAATGTCGGTAATTCCTATTTGTGACCTAAATAGTTGAGAATGTTGAAAAATACAGTATTTCATCCAACAACTTTTTTGCCTAGAAAAAAATGACAACAGAGTGTTGATAATTATTATATTATTAAGAAAGGGGTTTTCTGGGTTGCTTCTCTCCTTCTATTCTCATTTATTTCTTCTATGATTTTTCTGTATATTCTTCCTTTTAAACATGTTCTTGTAAAAGGAATTTAAGAAATTATTTTAATTTTGCAGGAAGTTAAGACAAGAACCATAACAATATGGAGCAGATTATGGTGCCCTGGAAAAATGACCAGTATTAAAGCAGTGTTAGTAGATCACAGAAGGACGAGGTCAGAGTGAGGTAAAGTACTTGAGTTTATGGAATAGTCGGACTTGGCACATTTAAACATGGTTAGGGCTAAATATATGTGAGTAGTATTATAGAAAACTGGGGAACAGGGAGGTTATTTTTTGTTATTTGTTTTTAGTTGGTCTTCTTGAAAAGTATTACCAAAACCCTCAAACAAACAAACAAACAAACAACAACAACAACAAAAACCCCTTATTTTTGGTTAGTTTTGGGTGGTAGAGAGATCTTTGAAGAATAGATTGGGCCATTTGGACTTGAGCTTTCAGAAAGTAGGCTGCCTTTATAATTTGTTTATTTGCTTTTCCATTATGGAAAAGTATGAATATGTTCAGACATAAAATAATGGATCCCTCTGCACTCATCATCTGGTTTTATCAGATATCAGTTTCTGCCTAATATTGCTTTATCCCTCCCTCTACTACTTCCTTCTCCCTATTTTGAAACCACCCTAGAAATCACATTATTTTGTTTATATTTCAATATGTATCTCTGAAAGACAAGAACGTTCTTTGAAAAAAATCAAACTCTACCTAAAAACAAATTTATCATCAAATATCCAGTCAATGTTCATGTTTCTAGTTGTCTCAAATGTGATAATTATGTTTTTCACAGTTTGAACCAGGATCCAAACAACATTTAAATATTATAGTTTGATGTTTCTTAGGACTCTTTAATCTATAAGCTCCCCCTCCATCTCTTGTTTTATTTTTACCCCTCAAAATTTATTTTTTAAGAAGCGGATCATCAGTCTTGCAGAATTCCCTACAGTGTAGCAGTTGTTAAATGCTTAGTGTCATTTACTGTTTACTTTTGTTGTGTTGCTTGAGTCTAGAGACTTGATCAGATTTAAATTGATTTGTAGGTGCATGAATATTTCACAGGTGAGGTGAGATGATGGTAGATGTTATCCTTTTTATTTTTTAATTTTTTGATAGAGGAGTAATATACTGAAAGTCATATTTTTAAGATGCATTTTGTGGCAACAGGGTACAGAATGAATTGATGGATAAGGAAATGGATAAAGAGAGACATCAATTAGAAGGAAAGTTCAATCAGTGTTAGATGGGAAGGCAGGGCAGAGAAAAGAAAGGGGAGAAAGAGTAGAGAGATTTTGAAAAGAAAAAAAGAATGAATTCTCAAAACCTTAAAATTTACTCTGAGAAATGAAGAACCTTAAGTCAGGGTAAAGTTTTTAAACTGGGTGATTGGGAATTAGGATAGGAAGGTGGTGCTTTATGTGGGTTAAAGTTGGGGTATTGGCAGAATAGGAATTATGTTTAGGCAGTTATATTGAGCTTGGGAGGCTAGAGTAGAAATTTGAATCAGCATATTACAGGGACCCAGCCACATCAATATTTATAGCAGTTCAATTCACAATAGCTAAACCGCGGAACCAACCTAGGTGCCCTTCAAGAGATGAATGGATTAAAAAAATGTGGGGTGTGTATATGTGTGTATGTACATGTGTGTGTATACACACACACACACACACGATGGAATATTACTGAGCCTTAAAGAAGAATGAAATTATGGCATTTACCAGAAAATGGATGGAGCTGGAGAATATCATGCTAAGTGAAATAAGTCAATCTCAATAAACCAAAAGCTGAATGTTTTCTCTGATATGTGGATATTAATTCACAATGGCAGGAGGGGGCTGGCTAGGGAAGTATGGAGTTATTTTAAATTGGGTAGAGGGAAGTGAAGGGAGGGAAGGGGGTCTGAGGGTAGGAAGGATAGAAGAATGAATTAGACATTATTACCATATGTACATATATGACCAATGTGATTCTACATTATGTACAACCAGAAGAATGAGAAATTATACTTCATTATATATGACGTATCAAAGTGCATCCTACTGTCATATATAAATAATTACAATAAATAAAAAAAATAGGATTGTATAGGGAGAATAATGCAAAAAAAAAAAAAAAAGCAAAATGAGAAATACAACATATATGAGGCCAAATATAAGGAAAAGACCCTGGAGTCAAAAGATTGAATGTACCAAGCTTATTTTTCGTTGTTTCCCTTATAATCACTATATTGGCCAACCTGACCTGTACTGTGACTGATCTCTGGTTAGTGGGGGTGGGCCCAAGAGTCTTCTCCTGTTCCTTCCTTTATATATCCTCTTTAAATTCATGTGTTGAGGTCTAGTGCCCAATGTGTTCCTATTTGGAGGTGGGGCTTTTGGAGATTAGGTGATAAGAGCCTAGTTCTCATAAATGGAATCAGAACACAGAGTGTGTTGTTCATGGGCGACTATAAAAATTGGGTATAACATAAAAAAGTCCTTCCTAACTGGAAGGATCTGAAGAAAATATCTTTTAAACTGTTTAACAGCATTGTATTTACTCCTCTGTGATTTGTGTATACTTTTGCCTCGTTGTAGGAAGCCAAAATAAATTTTGCTATCAAATCTGTACTTATAGTTCAATGAAGTGTTGAAGTAGGTGATGGGCTCTTCTTTATACTAGACTTGGGTTCAAAATCATTTTGGTTTTTTAATCCTTATATAGCAAATCTTATAGTACTTAAAGACGTAGATGATTTTTGTTTCCCTGTAAGTCATTCTGGGCTCCCCAGAAGTACTTGTTGTCATTGCTAAAGAATTGTTCACATAAGTGAGTGGCATGAACTTTTTAAAATTAGCTACCTAAAAACTTTGAAGGCCTTTGAAAATAGAAAATGAACAACAACAACAAAATCCACTGCTTTGGATATGATTCCATAGGAAGACCAGGGCTGCTGCCAAGTGAACTACAGCAAATGACGAAAACTCAGCACGAAGGAGCCAGCCTCGTGGGGGTGATAAACGACAGCACATTAGATATGTGTTAGCAGCGTGATATGGCAATGCAAAAGGCCAGCACTATTTTTGGCTGTGCTGCACAAAACAGCATCTCATCACCGATTTGGGCTGATCATCCCTTTCTATCCAGTTCTCAGGAGGCAGCATCTGGGAGGCTGTCCAGAGTATTGGGCACATGTGTGTTGGGAAGATAGACAAATGGGTGGGAGTCCCAAGCAGAGCATCTGCAGTGATGAAAGACTTCAGATGGGACAAGTTCTGCTGCTTTTGAGAGAAAGTGGCACATTTAGGAATGAGTATGGGAGTGTAAAGAAATGTTAACCTTTTCAGAGATAGGAAGGTAGTGAGGAAATACTGTCAGGGTAAGGTTGGTCACCAAGAAGAGAATTGTAACTCCTCCACAGTTGGCATTGGTGTAACACAGTGCACTCAAAGGGGTCACACCAGCACTTTCACAAACAGCAGGTTGTCAGAAAGGACTGTTCCGCAAAATTTGTTTATAGGTAACTGTTTTTTTTTTCCTCAAGGGATCAACATTGGCAATGCTTGCTGTAATGGAAAAAGGAATACAAAATTACAATAGATTATATAGGTCTGGTGCTTTGGATGGGAAATTCAAACGCAAATGTTAATCTTGGAAGCAATGGGGGTGAGATTTAAAAATCTTTAAAAATTTAAATAATGAATCATTGATTCTACAGTAGTATAAGCAAGTATACCAGAAAAAAATTAAGACACACAGAATGTAAGCAGAATGTCAGAGTATATTTCTACAGTGAGAACTACTGGCACACCGGACATTATCCTAGAAAAATGGGGTTAAATTTCATTGGACAGTTGATCCTGACAGAATTGAATGTGTATCAGTAGGGAAACAGGCCGAATATCCCTCTAGGCATTTTCATTTATCTTTCCTCTGATTCAGGGTTCTTGTTGATGATCTCTTCACCCGCTGTGATCAGCAAGAAATTTTATCTCTTGTTTTTCTACAAGATGAGAAGTTTTGCTGATTGACATAGGCCAAAAGTGGAGCTTCATTGCCCCAGGATTGACCTGCTGCCATCCCTCCTGATATTGTAGGATGGCTCCCCTCTGTTTGGGACATATGTTAGAAACCCTTGTTGAAGGTGGATAAATTTGATGGAGTGGGCTGGTGTGTGGGGTCAGTTCTTCCTCTCAGATACCTCATAGCTAGCCACTATGTTTTGGGGCCAGAAGAGCTGTGGAAGTGAATAGTAGTCTGTTTTCCTCTGGACTTTGCTTTTAGGAAAAAGGATATTTAGCAGACCAGGTGACCACAGACTCTTTCTTTTCCTCTTTTAGAGGTTTGTTAATGTCAGATTCCTGAACGGGAATGGTCTGCTGAAAACCAGCTTGGCTCCTTAAGGGTTTGGTGGTGACATGTGTGCCAGTCTGTCTATAGTAGTCTCACTGTGTAATTAAAGAAGTAAACTGAAAATGCTAACTAAATTTTTCGTCCATTACAAATGATTTGTGTTTCCTTATAATAAATAGTCTGTTCGATAGCATCATTTTCCTAGTTTGGCATTCTACTGACCCCAACCTTTGCTTAGCCTTCTTTTCCAGGCTTACTTTTGCTCTTTATATAAAAAATGCTGTGTTCCAGTTAAATCAGTTTTTCTCCCTACCCCCTCAATATGACTCTCCTTTCTCATTCAGTGCTCCCGTGTGAACTGCACATCTTTCCCACTCTCATCCCTGAATATCCACTCAGACGTGCTGTGTTACCTGTGAAGCATTCATTGATCTTGTCCTTTCAAGACCTCTTTGTGCTTTTTGTTTTTACCACTATACTCTTTTGACATATCTAATGGTTGTATTTTTCTTCTGTTACAGAATCTACATCTTTCCTTTTTAATCAGATTAAAGGTCCTCTTGAGTGCCATTTCTTACATGTCTTTAAATTTCTTACAGTGTTTTTGCACTTTCATTTTTCAATTCATTATTCAACTAGTCTGTAAGCCTTTTGAGAGAGGAGATTTTAGTGTATTTATTGTGTGGATCCCCTCCCCTCTATTCACAGAGTTTGGCCCAGGTTCTTGCAAGTAATAGGTACCTAATAAATACTTCTTGAATGAATAAGCAGTAGATACTCATTATGTATCTATTGATTGGTTGATTTAAGATTTGCTACAGATGGAATATATCCTCTTTAAATTCATGGGTTGAGGACTAATGCCCAATTGTGTTCCTATTTGGAGGTGGGGCTTTTGGAAGATTAGGTGATAAGAGCATAGTTCTCATGAATGGAATTACTGCCCCCATAAAAGAGGCTCCAGAGACCTTTGTGATTACTTTGCCCATTGAGATTACAGTGAGAATATGGCCGGCATGAACCAAGAAATTGGCTCTCAGCAAATATCTGTTTTGCTGGTACCTTGATCTTGGATTGCTCAGTCATCAGAATTCTTTAGAATAAATTCCTTTTGTTTACAAACTATTCAGTCTATGGTATTTTGTTATCATAGCCCAACTGGAATAAGAATGATTTTTTTTCAAATTTTCATTAATTTTAATAGTCTTAGGTTTAGATGATCATCACTTGAACATGTGCCGTTCCTCTCAGTAAGAAGTCAGGTACAGATGGCTGTTGCCCACAATGCCAGAATAAGTATGCTGTCAATGGAACAATGGAAAAGGATACTAGTTCACATATGAAGGATTATTAGTTTATTTGATTAAGGATTTGAATTCTAAAAAAACAAGACAAGAAGAATATTAGCTTCTTTGGTGGTATTTGGAGTACACTTATGATGCTAACATATAACAAGATTGATTTTTAAATGGCATGTAAATCTGATGAATAGATTTAAAAATTCTGTGGCAAAGAAATCATAGAACTGTGAATGTTTGCTGTGTTCATAAGAGACAAATTCATTCTGCTTTCTCTTACATTGTCTTATAGTTAAATTTTCCCTTTATGAAGTGATTCTGTTGGCCAGGTAGATATGAGGAATGAAATAATGTTGAAAGAGAAACCATAAATAATTGAGCCTTTTACAGTATTGCTGCCATCTCACTGATGTTTGCTCACTGGCAGCCATCATTTTTATCTTGGATATGACAATATAGATTGGGAAGAAAGCTAAAAATTTGATATTAGGTTAAGTAAAATAAAACTGTCTGAGATTGTTCTTCATTTACAATTTTAATATAACATTTAAGATTTGGATATAAATTTTTTTGTCCTTACTGAAACAATTTCCTCTAAATCTTTCTATAATTAAAGTGCACTTGCTGTAAACTAAATCCATTTCTTTTGGTGGTATCTTTGGTGTGTCCTTACTTTCTTTAATTGTTATGTCTTTGTTTAGCACAATTGGGGCTTCTATTCTGTAATTCTTTGCAGTAGATGCTAATTAGGACATGCATTTAACCAGAGGGGCAACTTTCATTGAGTGTTTAGGAGGGGTCTCCTCTATGTATAGTTCATTAAGTGTTCTGGGGTACTTGGGGAGGCGAAGGGCTATAGAAATGTAAGGCTTTTATTAGAACTCATGGCCTACTATACAGAACCATGCTAACATCATTGATGATTCTTTTGCATAGTCAAAGAATTAAACAAAAAAGTCATATTAATTTTCAGCTCCATTAGAGATGCAAGAATCAAAAAAGATGTTTGCCAAATGGGAAGGGACTAAATTGGTAGGAGAAAGAAATTTTAATTTCAAGCTTCAAGTGAATGATACAAATAATCTAGCACTAAGAAAAGGCCCTACTGAAAGTGTCTGACAGTGTGCTTTTTAAACATCAGCAATGTTGAGAGAGGGAAAATGAAAAAAACAAAGAAGAAGAAGAAGGAGAGAGAAGCCTTAGGAATGTGAAATTAAAATTGTTATAATTGCGTCAGTTTGTGGTAGTAAATTACTTCTGAGAGCCTTGATTTAAAGAGGACCAGCTAGTCTCTGGTAATTAGTATAATCTTGCTGTGGTCACTCAGTCCTTATTTTACTGATGGTCAAATAGCAGTAATTTTGCCTTTTTTTCTTACCTGGTTGCAATTGAAGATGATGAAAAATCCATTTTACCTGTTTATAAGGGTAAATGAAGTGAAATAGGGACATTTGAAGCATTTACATCAAGAAAAGTTTGTGTTTTTAGTACCAAACAGTCTTACTTACAATTTTCTCCCATCCATGTGTAAACCCTGTCACAGTATGTGGGAAAAGCACTTGTTTATCTTCTGGGATCATTAATCAGAGGTTAAAGAGAGAGAGAGAAGTATATGCAGTGAAGGGCAGTGTCCTTTCCTCTGAAATAAAAGCCTGGAGACAGTCAGAAGAGTTGAGAAAATCCTTGTCCTTTTTTAGCTATTATGCTCTTGATTTTATATCTACTGTATCTCCTTCAACCTCAGTCAGCAGAATGTAAATAGGGCATAAGCAGATCACAATATCAAAGGGGCAAGTGACTTGGACCACAGGACAGTGGTGGTGAGTGTATTGAGATGATTTGCATTTAGGGCCTATGTGACTCCAAAGGCAGTGAGATTTACTGCGTAAGTTAAAAAATGAAACAACTATATGTATAAAATAAGCATGTGTGTGCGCGTGCGCGCACACACACACACACACACACACACATACACACAGTGTTTAGAAAGAAAAGGCTATGTGTTCATCCTATCCACCATTTCTGTGGGGATCTAAATTGACAGTGAATCACTTGGGATTTATACAGAATAAACTTGTGTTAACAATATAGAAAAGGGTGGGGGGGGGCACCAAAACCACCTTCTCTTTAGGGGTTTCCTTTAGGGCCCTGCAGTTGTGTTTAACGGGCCTTTCTCATTATCGAGGACCACTGAATCAGATCCCAGACCATGATGAGAAAATGCTACTATTATTTCAAGAAACCTCAACACTCAGACTCATGCTGATGATTGTGACTTGGTCCTTGCTTAAATGTATTGTTTTTTGTCAGCCTTCCCAGCTTGGTGATGACTACGTCCAAGCCCATGTGACTGGGAAGCAATCCTGGTATGATTTCTAAGTTTGTTTTCTTTACTACTACTGAACAGAAAGATTTGAAGAAAAATGCTTTCAAGTGAGTATTTTTGTGTTTTACAACTTGGTGTGCCCTGGGTTAGGAAGGCACCTGGAAGATAAGCAGCAAGTCACTTGACAAGAACAAACTAGAGCATAAAATGAGAACTCAGTTCCGGCCCTAGCTCTACCTTTTCTCTCTCTGATTCATCTAGTCCACCTAATGTCTCTCTGAACAGGCTTCTTAGGAGTCTTCATTCCTTAGAAGACTGTAACTTCCCTGTGAAGGTGCCATTTTACAGTAAATCCACGTCTAACTGGAAAAATTAGTATAGTGAAGTAGTTTTTTTCAAGGTCATTTTCCTCCTTGAGTGGAAGAGCTCTAGTTTGCTTCTGTTCATTTTAGTGTGAGAAGTTCACAACTTTGTTACCATCCTGTTTCAGTGCGCAAAGAAATACAAACCAACCAAGATTCTGAAGTTCAGTTTTCCCTGCATTTTATTTTGCATATACTGTTCACAAAACTAAAGTATTTCTTTGACTTTCTCCTTTGTTCACAACAATCATGGTTGTATCCATGTCAAGGCTTGATTTGGAATGGCCTTTGAACCACTCTGAATCTATCCCAAACAGACCTGATCTAGCTTTCCATCTAGGCATGAAAATATGCTCTTATTTTCATTGGTTTATCATTTTATTTTCTTACCTGTCATGTGAAGTTGGAGTCTCCTTAGCTGAATTATTGGCCTTTGAACATTGAGTATGAGTTCTTGGTTTTTTTTGTTTGTTTGTTTATAAAACTAATATGATGTCATTTCACAGCAGGTGTTAAATAATTTTATAAAGAACATTTTGGCTTTTCCTTATCTTGCTGTTCTTTCCTAGTATCTTCCAGTCTGTCCTCGGTGTATTACTCCATTTATCTTTCTGTATTGATGATTTTTCCTGTTTCCTGCAAGCATTTGTATTTGCCCTTTCCCTAACTTACTGTCTCCATTGGTATTAAAATATTAAAAATTACAGCTAACATATAATGAGCATTTATCATTCACCATTATGCTTAGATTCACATTATCTAATTTAGTCCTCAAATTAATTATGCCAGTATTATTCTTACTTTGTAGGTGACAGGAATGAAATTTAAAGAGATAAATTTCTGTAAAGTGATGAGGCTGAGATTCAAACCCAGCATTGTCTGATTTCAGTTAGATAGTTAACCACTGTGGTGTATTGTCTCCATGGTTTGCAAAATTTCATATGAATCTTTTTGGCCTTATCTCCTTTGCTTTATTGTGGCATCTTACTCATATATTGTGTTAATTTGATTGTTGTAATCTGGGAAAATACACTGTAGAGACTGCTAGGCAGGCCCTTCAAGCTAAAAGTTCCACACGTAGAGTCCTGGGATATTCTGCTAGAGGGATCTGATGTTATGAGCAGCAACGATGGGCTACAGCCCCCTGGCTAACATTCATTTCACATGGTCCAAACAATCTCCTTCTCTAGCAATGACAAAATTAATGAATGTGTTCATACTTAAGCTTTAATGTCATGTTCAATAATTGTATAAGTGTAAGGACAAGCATGCTTGTATGGCCCTGCGATGAAATAGGATTGTATCAGTATTTTCCCAATTTGGTTACTACCTTCTGCTATACCACACAATTCCCTATAATCCGGGATCTTTTTGTTTCTATTCTTCTCTTTTCTCTTCTTTCAAACCCAGATCCTTGCTCATGCTAGACAAGTGTTCCACCATGGGGCCACATTCCTAGTCCTTCAATGCAGGGTCTGGTGACTTTGTGTGTGTGTGTGTGTGTGTGTGCGTATTTTTTTTATTTTTTATTTTTTTGGTACTGAGGGTTGAACTCAGGGGCACTCGACCACTCGACCACTGAGTCCCATCCCCAGCCCTATTTTGTATTTTATTTAGAGACAGGGTCTCACTGAGTTGCTTAGCACCTCGAAGTTGCTGAGGCTGGCTTTGAACTTGCAATTCTCCTGTCTCAGCCTCCCAGGCCTCTAGGATTACAGGCATGGTGACTTTGTACATTTGTTCATAAATCTTTTTTTTTAATTTCATGTTTACTCTTTGTATTTGACTAATTTAGTCAGGCTGAACTTTTACTTGTAAGTGTGCACCAGAGCACATAGTGGGGTCAGATCTTCACTTTAATAGCATTCTGCTCCCAGACTCTCCTCTAATCTATTCTTTCTTCAAATCAGTTCTGTGAGGGAGCTAAAATCAGAACTAGAAATTGAATTGGTATGGTTCTCTTTTGTTCATTTTGGTATATTCCACATTGTCAACTGAATTTCCAAGGATCAAAGGAAGCTTTAGTTCCTTTCAATGTTACCCTGACTTGATGACTTGACTTACATTTCCTCTAAATGGAAATATTTACATGTATTTGGGGGGATGCCCTATGGTTTAATTCTTATCTTGAAACTGATTAGAGAATATAAAATGGAGTTTAAGTGCTTATTATTTTTAAATTACATTTATAAAGGTTAAAATATAGATAACTCAACCATCATTATCGTCATCATTTAGAATTTGTATACCATTTACATCTCCAAAGTGCTTTATTCATGTAAATTAGCTGGTCCTCCTGGCATTCCTATAAATTATGTCAGTATTATCCATGAAATGTTGCCATTTTCTGTTGATAGTTATTATTTTTATTTCAGCTGTATTACACCTTGTTAAAAGGGTGAAAGCAATTAATAGCTTTAAAACCACATAGGTAAACATTCTTAAATACTCTTGCAGATATAACTGGGTGCTAGAAATACTGATATTGGAAAATGAATATTTTCCCTGTACAGATGATTAGATTTTTCTCCCCCTTATTCACTCTTTTTTCTGTTTAGTTTGTATTTTTTATTCACACAAAATGTGTGCATATTATAAGTGTATATTTTTTTATGTGTTTTCACAGCTATACTTATCCACATAATCAACACTTAGGACAGGAAATAACACAATGTCAGCATCTCCCCCACCACTTGTCCATTGAATGTCTATGTGAATGCAAGATTCTGTCTTATACATTAGACATACAAAGATCAGTATATTTGGAATCATGGGTATAATGAGTTTTATGCTCAGCTGTTGCTTCGGTCAAGAAACTTGTTTGTATACATCCCAGAAATATTATTTCCATATTTTTTACTGGCTCTGAATATTCATAGAAAGAGATGCACACAAGATGTGCCTCATGAGTAGACAAAATATATTATTGGATATTGCCGGAAAGAAGATGGGTCCTCTTTGCAACACTTTAGCTGGAGGTGGAATTAGTGCTGTGCTGCTTTCTGAGGATAGAGAGCCTGGGCAGAAGAGTGGGCTTGAGCTACTACAAGGAAAAAAGATGGGTAGGGGTGGCCTATAGTCCAAACAGGTGGAGATGCCTTACACATGACCTGGATTATCCTAGTTTGTTTGGAGTAGAGGGTTCATGTAAGGGCATAATCACCATTTAAATTGGAAGGGTAAGTTGGGGCTTCATTTTTAAGGATTTTGAGTGTCAGCTAAGGAGGCAGAGAACTAACACTTATTTGTGTACTGTCTGTTTTAGGCACCATTCTCAGAGATTTTTAAATTTGGGACATTTGGGACAGAGGGTCAGAGGTTAGTGACACTGAAGACATGAGGAACCTGGAGAAAAATGAAGAGACTAGAGACAAGGAAAAACAGTTAGAAGGCTATTATGGTGGTTTAGATGTGGGGTGATGAACCTTTGGTTAGGGTTGTATTTAAAATTTGTAGACCTGGCCCTAGGATAGACTTTAGGTTTTCAGGTTATTCTATATGTAGTCTAATATGTAAAGAGTTCACAGTAATAAAATGAATAACTATAGGACAGATACTTACCAATGACCCTCTCTCTCTCTATGTCTATCTGTCTGGGCTTTATGGGCTGCTCACTCTGCTCCTCTGCCCATTTGGCATTAGTTGATTTGGGGGCAAGCATTGTTACTTTCTAGCATCTGCAGGTGACTGTTAGTTTGGGAGTCATCTGATTGAGGATTGTGGTGTTACTCTCCCCTGCATTTTTTCCTGAGGAATTTTTGTCTTTTTTACAACAATGTGCTCATGTCAGTTTATGGTTTCTCCCTTTTGTTGTTTTTCCCCTTCTATATACTCCATCATTTTGGAACCAAAGCCAGAGCTCTAGGAGGAATTGCTTTTGATATCTTTCTTCCAGTTTTAGCCCCTTTTGGCCATAACAACTACCTAAGTTTGTCTCTGGCTCTCCTTCCCTTTCATCACCCACCAAGAGGTCTTATTCTTCTGTTTTGTTAGGTGGTCTGTTAATAAACTAGATAATGACATGATAGATTTATAAATAAACAAGGTATGTAGGCTAGTAGTTTAATGGGTATACTGGAGAATGAATTGTATAAGAAAAGACAGAAAACAGAGAAACAGAAGCAGAGAATAAAACATACAGAGGGTGAAAATAGGAATGAGAAAACAAAATGATATGCAATCTCAAGAGTGGTAGTGTGAAAAGTTGTTTATAGCCAGATATTACTGGTCAAAGTCAGATTTCTAAACTCTTAACTAAGTTTTGTGGGACACAGTCAAAACTATTGAAATATCACTCTAGTTGTCTTTGAATCAATTATGAGATTTGTCATGGTTTTTAATAGTGCTCTACAGTGGACCTCAGAATCACAGTTACCACCACCATTTGTATGCAATTTTGTTTCTTGATGCCAGAACCTACATGATTTTTTTTATTTGGCAATCTGGAGAACTGAGCCTTTTTAAGTGGCTTTAGTACTAATATTGATCCGAATTTGGTAAGTATGTATGTCTTCTCTCTCCTATTCTGTCGGTTGTTTTACTTACTTCTCAGTGATTTTAGTTGTCCTAGGATTTGGTCTTTCTTAACATTGACAGTGTGTTTTATGTTCTTTGGTAATTAGAGGATAAATCACCAATATAAATATTTTTCATTTAGGATTTTAAAAAATAACTAAAGATATTAAGTAGTACATGCAATGATTTTAGTATGATTTTGTTTTTGTCTAAATTTTGAGTTTAACTTCTCCAACCTTTTAATCTACTCTGGAATGCATTATTTTTAATAGATGTGCTATTAATTTGGAACTGAAATATTAATTAGCCCTTTTAAGGCAACTCACTATCCAAAACACATTAACTGTGCCTTCTCTAAGAACCGTGGTAACACATTTTCACCTGACAAAAGGGGGTGGGCAGAAAATTAGCTAATGAAATCATTGTTCCAGACGAGTATGTAATTAAGGTCTTTGCAAAGCTCTGAGGAAACAAGAAAACGGGATGAATTGAAAGTATATATAAGTTATCTATTACACATTTACTAAATAAATGTGTAATGATAATGAATTTTCCCTCCGGAATGTACTTAAAACAAGAACAAACCCTAGTTCTATTTGCCTAAGTATTCTGGCCTACTAAATATGGAAAATCCTGCATTACTTTTTGATCAGTGCTGTTTGCCATTAAGTGCCCCTGTGTACTGCTTTGTAAATTGTACAATTTGAAGGTTGTTGTAACATACTTCTCCAATTAGGTATGAAGTCAGCAATACTGTTTTTATTTTATCCATAGGGAATAAGTTGTGGACCTGTTCCCTAATTCAGTGCTTCTCAAACATATTTAACAAACACATGAATCACCTGGGATCTCCTTCAAATGCAGATTTTCTTTTTTTTTTTTTATAGCTTTATTTTACATTTATGTGGTACTGAGGATCGAACTCAGTGCCTCGCGCATGCTAGGTGAGCACTCTACCACTGAGCCACACCCCAGCCCCAAATGCAGATTTTCATTCAGCATTTCTTGGGTGGGACTAGGGAATTTATATTTCCAGTAAGCTTGTAGGTAATGTTGATGTTGCTTGGACCAAACTTTGAATAGGAAGACCCTAATTAATGTTTCTTGGGATAAGAAGAGAAGCCTTTTATCTTTAATTTTTAAATTTAAAAATAATAGGAAGCACACATCTTGAAGTCTTGGGAACTGTTTGGGGGCTTTAGAGGGCTATGGTCAAGATTCCTACCCTTTTGATATCTGTTTCCCTGATTATTGGGATGCCAGTGCACTTGAGGAAAGGCTGTCAGCTGGATAACATATTTGATCCAGAATTCAGTTCTGAACTTCTCTGTGGGTTTCAATGCTAGTAGAAATGAATTTAGCCTGTCACAGTCATTGGTCACCACAGTGATGCCAATATTATTTGTTGAGTCCTGCCTGTTTGCTTAACTCAGTGCTGAGGACCAAATTAGCTTTATCCTTAGGAACTCCTGAATACTGCCATTCTAGAAGCCCCATGTCAAAAATACCTAATATCAATCATGAAAGTCTGATAATTCTGCCCCTTTGCAGCTCTAAAAAATCCTCTTAATTTTCTCTCCATAGCACCATTTTCTCTCCTCACACCACTATATTATTCTGTTCACTGAGCTTCAGGCTCTTTTCTGATTTCTCTTCATATTGCAGCTCACATCATCTTTCCAAATGACAAATCCCTCCCTAACATTCAAACTCTGAAGGTTAAGTCCTAACCTCTTGGCATGGTGTACATGTCCTTTCTCTACCTGGCCTTGGCAACTTTTATTTCACTTAGTTCCTTAGTGGGGTCCCAGTCTCTTGTGACTCCAAGATTTTGCCCATTCTGTATCCTCTGCCTAGGATACCTTTTCTTACCCCTTCTTCTACTAGGCAGCTCTTCTTGGCTCTGATGTCAGACTTTCTGGAAGGCAGATCCTGAACACTTGGGAGGATTTGGTAAGTCTGTGTGCTTCTCCTCCCTGGAGGTTTTCATGTTATATTCTCATTGCCTGTTCCTGGGGGACCTGACTGGGGACCTTCTTGGGGCCATAACTGAGTCCTGTGCACAGCTGTATTCGTAGTGCCTGGCACATAAGTGTATTGGCTGAATGAGGGCCGGAATGAGAAAGAAAAGGTTAAGACTTCAATCCTTTATTTATTTTGTTTAAGGTAGAATTTGCAATGTTTTTGAGGACATAGAAACTTTATATTAAAATCATATAACATTGATTTAGCAGTGAAATTTTAATGATGTACATATAGCAAATGTCAATAAAATAAAATTTGTAATTTTGTTGTTGGTATGTAGTCAATGAGCCATATTAAATGTGAAGGAGGAGGAAAAATATCTGGAATAGTAATCATAAGACCAATAATAAATATTTGAATTAAGATAGCTTGTGGAAATTATAAAAAATCAAATCATTTCTCCTTTTTTGTGGTTTCTCTTTTCTGATTATGGAAAAAATATATAAATATTTCAAACAAATATTAATATTATTATTTTTGTGTTTTGAATGCCTTTTGAAGCAAATGCACCATCCTAAGGTGGTGTCTGGTTTATAATTTACAGCTAGGACTATCTACTTGTCCATCCACCTTATTTAGCAAGTGTTTGAATGCCAATTATGAGCCAGATATTCTCTTAGGTTCTGGGATTACAAATAAGATATAACGTGATCTTACAGATAATCTGTTAACTTTATAAAAATATCTTAAGTGTGATTCTACTCTGGTGTTCCATAGATAATTAATACTTTTGAAGTGATTTACTGCTTGTAGATCCCTTTCATGTGTCTTATTTTCTTTTATTTCTATACCACCGATGAAGAAGATGAGTTTGGGAGTAGTTTGCAAAAAATCACATGGTTACCTGGTGGAGAAAATAAACTTGAACCCAGGGTAGATTCTGATTCCAAATCCTGTGTTATTTTCTTACATCACTTTGTACTGCCTTCATAAACTACTTTGAAATACCTTATGGAACCCTATCAAGATTTCAAGAACAGAGTTTGAAAAATATTTTTTTTAGAAAAATTTATGGTACATGTTCAAATGCTCAGTAATATCTGAGCACTGGTATCTAATACAACTTAACTTGTGTCTATTATGATATTTATTGAATCTGTGTTGCTTTTTCAAATACTAGTATTTCTCAGGATTGCATTTTTAATTTAGTTATAGAATGTCTAGTTTTTAAAAGTTTAGTTTGATTCTTTTCATTTAATTCTACATTTGTCAATATGCAGCACTTTATTTATGAGACCAAAAGATCTTTCTGAACCACCATAGGTAGCCTTTGTTAGGACTGTCTTCTATAAACAATTTTCTCTTGACTACATAAAAAGAGAAATGTAATCAAAATCAGATAAACCTCCCAGTAGGTTAGTCTGTATAGATAAATGATCATTCTTACTCATAGGCTATGTCTCTGCATTGCTCATAAGGGACTGAACTATAAATAAACAAATTTATGGTTAGTTAAAATACAATAAGAGAGTGATCAAATTTTATTGCTACATTATTGAGGCTTTGTTTTCCTACCAGAAAACTACCATTTTGATGGTCTACTAAAATTAAGAGAATTTTAACTGCATTAGATTTGCTCTTTCACTTTAATTCATTCCTCTGACACAATGTTCCTGCTACACAAGCAAGAGAAGAGATGTATATATAAATGCCTGTGTGCTACATGCCGCTGCTAAGCACAGTGACCCCCCCACCCCCATCTCCTCAAAGAGATCCTGAGGAGCAGTGCCCACTGTGAGAGGCAGAATGTGCTAGAGGTTGGGTTTGTTTATTGTTCAGAATGTCTCCATAAATGACCAAAGGAGTTGATTTTCTTTTGTTTTCCCTGAATGTTTTCATTGGTGCCTTTGGAGATCACTAACTTCAGAACAGTAAGTGTGACTTTCTGCTATCCTCATCCTGACCTTTGCCCAACATTTCTTACTTTAGTGGAGCATATTTAACAACTTGCCTTACGCAGACATTTGGCAGGCTGTGGTCATTCAATTAATTCCTTCTTTCTTTTCCATATATTTTAATTACCCCAGGGATCCTGTACTCTGAAGAATGTTCCTATTGGCCAGCTCCATAAGTGTTGGAAATACTCCCTCTAAGTGAGTTAGACTTTCAAGGCTGGAAAGGAGATTTGAATTAAAGAACTGGAAATGACAAGATCTTACTTAGAGGGAGGCTGGTTGTCAGTTAGCATTTTAAAGGAATTTTGCATTTTCATGGTTCTTTATTGTTAATTAGCCTATCTGTGTGATGTTCTTTAGACAATATTCAAAAGTATTAGCCTTATTTTACAAGAAAGAAATAAAGACTGAACATATAGATTTGCAGGGGGTCTTTTTTTCCAGCTAAGAAATGAAATTATGGTCTACCTGGACTGCCTGCTTATCGCCTTTTTATTTTCTCTCTATCTTCAGACTCCTTCCTGCTGAGCCCATACAGTTAGTGCACTTTTGAAATGGTTTTATGTCTATGAGCTCCACACGGTTAGCCTGCAGGAATCATAATAATGTGTTGGGCATGTGTTTCAAGGTAGCTCAGAGTCTTCTTATCAAAAAAAAAATGTGGCATTTATACACAATGGAGTATTACTCTGCATTAAAAAATGACAAAATCATAGAATTTACAGGGAAATGGATGGCATTAGAGCAGATTATGCTAAGTGAAGCTAGCCAATCCCTAAAAAAGAAATGCCAAATGTCTTCTTTGATATAAGGAGAGTAACTAAGAACAGAGTAGGGTCGAAGAGCATGAGAAGAAGATTAACATTAAATAGGGATGAGAGATGGGAGGGAAAGGGAGAGAGAAGGGAAATTGCATGGAAATGGAAGGAGACCCTCAGAGTTATACAAAAGTAGATACAAGAGGAAGTAAGGGGAAAGGGAAAAATAATACAAGGGGGACAAATGAATGTCAGTAGAGGGGGCAGAGAGAGAAGAGGCGAGGGAGGGGAGGGAGGGGAGGGGGGATAGTAGAGGATAGGAAAGGCAGCAGAACACAACAGACACTAGTATGGCAATATGTAAATCAATGGATGTGTAACTGATGTGATTCTGCAATCTGTATTTGGGGTAAAAATGGGAGTTCATAACCCACTTGAATCAAAGTGTGAAATATGATATATCAAGAATTATGTAATGTTTTGAACAGCCAACAATAAAAAATTAAAAAAAAAAAGACTTAAATCTCAAAGGATATGGGGGAGGTGCAAAGAAAAAGGGGAATTATGTTAGGGAAATTAGAGTTTTGCAAAAGGCTATCAAATTAACTTTAAGATTGATGAATGTATATCTGGGTATATGCAATTTTTTTCTCTCCATGCAGCTATACATTCATTCACCTTGTGTGCATATGGGCATCTGTCCACCACCTTATTGTGTTATGTTTGGATAGTGCATTCAAGGTTACCAAAAATGGTAGTAAAATTTTTTGTTTGTAAATTTTTATTTTAGCATCAATAAATACAGACTATTTTAACTGTACTAAGCCAACCTCTCTGACCTTAATTAACTAAAGTTTAGGACAGGCGTTACATTGGATAGGCCTCTGATCTTAAGAGGCTGAAATTACAGAGGGTCAGCTATCTTTGGGTTAGGTAACTTTGGTTTGTTTATTGACCATAGAGTATATCCAAAATTACAGCCAGGCATCTTAAAGATATTCATCTTTTCTATCATAAGGAATTTAGCAGAAGAAAGATGAATATCAATTTATATCCATATTTTAAAAAATACAGTTATCCTAAAATCTTACATTTATAAAGTCATTTTCACAGACAAAGGAAAGGGCCTTAATTATTTCATTAAAATATTAACCCAATTTAAGGAGATTGAAGCATCTTTTCGGAATCTGGAGATGATACACATTGAAATCACTTTATTTACTATAGTGCTGTCTTTAATGGTTTGTAATGTCATCAGAAACAAACTAGAGAATTCTTATTAGTAGAAATATCATTAGCCATTTATCATTATATAGCCATTTCCCATTTCCTGTGCATTTCCTGACCTCTGCCAGTACATTTTAGCATATTCTTAACACTTGGAGAATTCTAACTAGATCTTATCTGTAATGTTTTCAGGATTCAGCATTAGGAAAGTATTTTCTAAACAATTTTTGGTCTTTACATTGCATATAAACATATATTGACATTCTCAAAAAAGTCATTTGAGCGAGAATCCCACCATTGAATACTCCAGAGAGGGCATCGCCAGGCACAAACTGATTGGATTATGAAAGACTTACCTTCAAGGTCACCAAAGTGTGGTGATTTTAGGAAAAGCTGTGTCACAATGTCAAGTAGAAGGAACATGCCTATATTATAGGAAACTCATGCAGTGTTGTTTATACTGAAATCCTTGAACGGATCTGCTCCTGTACTTTCTTTTGCCTTGTAAAAATCGTGGAGAAAGTCATCACATCAAGGCATTTTTTTCCTTGATTTTTGAATTGCAAGTTTTTTCTCCTCTCTAATAGTGTAATTTACTTCTAATTGTAGCCTTTGAAAGGAAACAATAGGACCCTAAACCATAATCTGAATCATCAAACAATAGTCATCTATTGGTGAGCTTATTTTTAAGGTGTGTTACTTTTGATGGCTTATTGCCTGACTGTTCCACCAAAGTCAGTCTTGCTCTACAAAAAGCAATCTACTCTTAAATCTTTAAAGAGCTTCTAGATTACATAATATTTCTGACTTGTAACTTCTGAGTATTTCAGATTTCAGCTTTTTTTTTTTGGTCAATATTTTCTGGGCTGGCATTAGCTAATAAAAAATGGTCTGTTGGGTTGGAACATTTGGGAGGATTAGATATACTTTATTTGAATGTAATTTGATATTTTAGTACTTACATATTTATTTGAATTGATGTTCACTTAATTTTTCATAGTTAGGCATAAAGTTGTTTTTTTTTTTTTTTTAAGCATTTGTCTAAGCACAGCTCAATTCTACAATCTCACAATTTTATGTTACCCTCAAGCCAACAATGTAATATCAGATCTCTGCATTAATTAAAATAAAGTCTGGTCATAGGACTGATTCATATGACAACAGCAAGTATCAGAAAAATCATAAGAAACATTTTTTCATAAATGAACTCTTGAATCTATTAAATTCAAGGGAATGATAAATTTTGAAGTTTTGTTTTTATTATGAAAACAAAATCCAAAAGGGCTATCTTTCTCAAAACAGTGATTTGATGGCAAACTACTACTAGGCAAGGACTCTGTTTCTTAGGGGTGGTGAATTCATTGCTGGTGTTCAGTTCATGTTTAATAATAATGTTACTCAGGATTGAAATGTGGTCAAGTACACCAAGGTTAATGCTGGTGCTCTTAGGAGGAGGGTGATTGGCATTTTAATCAGAGCCAGTGTTCAGAAGCTTTCAATGACTGTATTTCCTGCTCTTCAGATTTCCCTGCTCAGTGGTTCAGCACCAATTCAGAGGGGAGAGCTCCATCTACTGAGGACCCATTTCAGATTGCTTCCTTCTGTTGAGTTTAGTGACTTTCCTTTTGCACAGCTCATTGAATTTTCTTCTGACTTGTATTTTCTTCTGATTTATATTATTTCAAATCCAATGGAGATTTTGTTTAAAGTGATAATTTGATTGTTTGAAAGCCAAATTCTTTCTCATTTTGCTTAGTGCTTAAATCCAGTGGAGTTACCAGGGAGCATTCTGATTCACTTTATTTAATAGTGATGTTTTGTTGGGACCTATGTAGATGGTAAGCTGCTCTTAGGGAAATGTTGCTGTAGATAGTCTTTCTTTAGTCACCCCTAACTTGAATCGCCTTCCATACAATTGCATTGGTATTTTATTGGTGATGTCACTTTGGTGTCAAATTTAGGCTTGACTTTCAGTTTTGCCAGTTTGGCTGGCTCTGGGATATTGTGCAAGGGACTTAGTTTTTATAAACCTCAGTTTCCCCAAGGGAACCTGTGGGTCATGCTTAATGAATTTGGACTTAGTTGGAATGGCAGTAGAGGTTTTGAAGGGTTTTAAATAGGGAATCATTTATATGTATTATAGATCAGACCAGAGATGTTATTGACCAGAACTGAAGGTGACAGGCCTATCAGAGACTGCCAGAGCTGCAGATAGTCATGTTTCCCAAGATCATGTCCCTTCTAGGGTTGGCCCACACTGCCTGGTCAGTGAGGGGGTAAAAAAGCCAGACCATCTGAGACAAACTCTGGTACTCTGAAGGGCAGTATTTCATGAATTTGTGATAGAAAAGGATGATTTTAAAAAGATGGAGAAATCACAAGCTTCTGAGAACTAATATTTTTTATCACACTAAATCTTCAGTATAACAAATGACTTTAAAAACAAAATGCAAAGGTAGACCAAAGACTAGGAGTATATATTTGCAGCTCTTTTTGAAAGGAGTCTTAAAATAAGAAAAAGACAAATTGCTCAATAGAAAATGATAAGGGATAACTGTATTTATGTGGGTTTGTCTCTGTGTCTTTTATTTTACTGCGCTGGTCTTAATGCTGTTTTTGCTACTGTAGCTCTGTAGTGTAATTTAAAGTCTGATAATGTGATGCCTCCTGCTTCACTTTTCTTGCTAAGGATTGCTGTGGCTATTCTGGGCCTCTTATTTTTCCAAATAAATTTCATAACTGCTTTCTATTTCTATGAAGAATGTCATTGGAATTTTGATGAGAATTGTATTGAATCTGTACAGTGCTTTTGGTAATATGGCCGTTTTGACAATATTAATTCTGCCTATCCGAGAACATGGGGGGTCTTTTTATCTTCTAAGGTCTTCTTCGATTTCTTTCTGTATTGTTTCATAGTTTTCATTGTAGAGGTCCTTCACCTCTTTTGTTAATTGATTCCCAAGTTTGTTTTTTTTAAGGCTATTGTGAATAGAGTAGTTTTTCTAATTTCTCATACAGTGGATTCATTACTGATACATAGGAACATGTTTGATTTATGGATGTAGATTTTTGTATCCTGCTACTTTGCTGAATTCATTTATGAATTCTAGAAGTTTCCTGGTGGAGTTTTTTGAGTCTTCTAAATATAGGATCATTTTATTGGCATACTAGACAAAGGTGCCAAAAACATACATTGGAGAATAGATAGCCTCTTTAACAAATGGTGCTGGGAAAACTGGAAATCCATGTAGTAGAATGAAATTTAACCCCTCTTCCTCTGTACAAAACTCAATCAAAGTGTTTCAAAGACCTAGGAATTAGACCAGAAACCTTGGCCCTACTAGAAGAAAATGTTGGGCCCAACACTCCAACAAGTTGGTTCAAGAACTGACTTCTGTTAACAAGACTCCAAAAGCACAAAAGTAAAATTAAGAACCAATAAATAGGATGGCAACAAACTAAAAAACTTCTTTACAGCAAAGGAAACAACCAAGAGCATGAAGAGAGAGCCTACAAAATGGGAGACAATCTTTGCCAACTGCACCTCAGATAGGGCATTAATTTCCAGGATATATAAAGAACTCAAAAAACTTAATACCTAAAAATAAATAAATAAATGGGCAAAGGAATAAGCAGACACTTCTTAAAAGAAGAAATACAAAGGCTCAACAAATATATGAAAAAATATTAAACTTCTCTAGCTATTAGAGAAATGCAAATTAAAACTACACTGGTATTTCATCCATCTAGAATGGCACTTATCAAGAATACAAGTAACAATAAATGTTGGCGAGAATGTGGGGAAAAGAGTACACTCATACATTGTTGGTGGAACTGCAAATTGGTGCAACCACTCTGGAAAGCTGTATGGTGATTTCTCAAAAAACTAGGGATGGAATCACCATTTGATCAAGTTATTCCACTCATTAGTATATATTCATAGGATTTAAAATCAGCATTCTTCAGTAATCCAGCCACACCAATTCACAATAGCTAACCTATGGAGCAACCAAGGTGCCCTTCAACAGATGAATGAATAAAATAAATGTGGTATATATCACAATGGAGTATTACTATAAGCCATGAAGAAGAATGACTTTATGATATTTGCTGGTGAATGGATGGATTTGGAGACTATCATGCTAAGTGAAAAAAGCTTGTCCCAAAAAATCAAAGGCCAAGAGTTTTCTGTGATATGTGGAAGCTAAATCACAATTGGAGAGGGATAGAGAATAGAAGTTCAGAGGGTTAGACAAAGAGGAATAAAGTGTAGGGAGGGGGGATGGGAAAAGGAAAGATAGTGGAAAGAATCTGACAAAACTTTCCTATGTACATATATGAATATACCAGTGAATCTTACTATCATGTACATCCACAATAAATTAATAAATTCCTTGGGTAAATGGTAGAAAGATCAATATAGGGAATGGAGAAGGGTGTGTGGAGTAGGAAGAGGAAGGAGAAGCACTGAGATCTGAATTAGAACAAGATATATTCCATACTTGTATAATTATGTCAAAATGGATTCTACTGACATGTATAACTAAAAAGAACCAATTAAAAAAGAGAGAAAGTGTTAAGGGATATGATTAGACAATTCCCTTAAGAAGAAGATCGAATGCCAATTATGAAAGATGTTCAACCTCGCAAAAGAGAAATGAAAAGTTGAACCCTGGTGAGGTTCCACTTTATAACTATTGATGGCAAGACCTAATAAGCTTGATAATACCAAGTGCTGGCAAGATAGGAAGGAATGGGAACTCTTGTATATCACTGATGGGAGTAAATTACTACATTCTTTCTATCAAGCCTTCTGGAAATATCTGATAAAGTAGAAGATGTGCATATTCTGCAACTGACGCTCTCTGCTTTCATGTGTCATCCTAGAGAATTGTCATATTTTAAAAACAAGGAGACAAGTACAAGGATGTCCATTGTAGCACTACCTCAAATGAAAAAAAAAAAAGCAGGAGATTTGATAAATGTGGTATTTATTTTTCTTCCATATACTGGAAAAATTAAAATAACTAGTTGTACATGTTTCCACATGGATAAATCCCAGAAACATGATACTAGATGAGTACAGTAAGCTGTAGAAGAGTGTGTGTATAATTATATATCTGCAATATTATAACATGTATTTTATAATACATATAAAATTTAGTTGGTATATAATTCTTATACCATACAATCTGTCAATTTAAAGTGTAAAATCCAGTAGCTTTTACTATATTTACAGAATTGTACATCTATCACAATAATCAGTTTAGAACATTTTCATTACCCCTCAAAAGAACCACTCTTCTTGGCCCCCTCAATCATCCTCCACAAACTCCTGTTGCCTCTAGCAGTAGCCACTATTTTGCTTTCTCTCGTACTTGTCTATTCTAGACATTTCATATGAGTGAGATCGTATAACACATGGTCTTCTGTGACTGGCTTCTTTTAGTTAGATGATGTTTTTGACATGTTGTGCCATGTACCAGCACTTTACTACTTCTTATTAGAAAATAATATTCCATTGTATTGATCCACTGCTTTTGATTCACCCACTCATCAATTGATGGACTTGTGAGTTGTTTTCACCTTTTAGCTGTTATTAACAAAGCTGCTTTTTACATTTATGTACAAGTTTTTGTGTGCACAAAATTTTTTATTTCTTTTGGGTATACACCTAGGAGTGCAGTTACTGGTAATCATATGTTAGAATTGCTGAGCTGTTTTCTAAGGAGGCTGCATGCTTTTTCTTTTTCATCAGCAACATATGAGGGTTCCAGTTTCTCTATATCCTTGTTATTATCTCTTTCCCTGTTATAAACATTCACGTGGGTGTAAGTAGTATCTCAGTTGTAGTTTTGATTTACATTTTCTTGGTGAGTAATAATATAAATCATTTTTTCCATGTGTTATTGACTGCATATACATTTATAAAGTATATAAACATTGGTATGTGTTGTTTCTGGGTATACATATGTATAATAAAAGTATAAAAAGTGGGCAAGGCAGGAGAGTGGGGCTTTAGCTGTATTTGTGTCTTTTCGTTTTTTAAAAAGAAAAATGTAAAGCAAATAATAGAAGTATCACCATTTTTTAAAGTTATAATGTTAAATATATAGATGTTATTTTTTTTTATTTGTGTGTATTAAAATAAATACATATATATATACATACACATATACAGGGTACCCTAAAATAATAGTTGATATGGTGAGAGTAGAAAACTTTTCTGAGAAAGAATAAAACATGAAAGTCCAGACATGCTTTGTTGTATGTACATTTTGTTGAAGTAGAACCTATAGGAAATAATGTTTGGTCAAAAAGTTTAAATTGAAGATCAATTGCTAGTACAGATACCAAATAAGGGCTGTTAATAGTGTCAAATGTTGAGAGAGAGAGAGAAAAATAATGTGGTTTGGTTAGATACAAACAATAAAATTTTATATTTGATAATTAGATCTAAGTTTTGATTTAGAAGTGAGGTGCAAATTCAAATTATAGGAGGGATGCAATAAATATACAATCTGTGGAAAAAAGAAGAGAATGGTGTAAAACACATTAAGGTTGTCAGTGAATTGAGGGAGATAAATAGGGCTGTAGCTTGGAATGAAAGATGAATCTAAGAACCTTGCTGTGTGTATCAGCCTTGGTACAGTATATGCCCATTATCCATAAGGATCATTTGGGATTCCAAAGTGATACCACAGCAGCACAGTTTGAATTTAGAAGCTTAGAGTGGCTACTTTTTTATTCATAATTTCTCTTTTCCCTCCTTGTTAAAAACATTATGTAGTTTGCAATCATGCTCTTTCCCTTTGAGTGAAGGAATGATGGCTTAATTATTTATCTTTGTATCACTGCCGACTGCAATGCTTTGTGTATAGCACATGAACAAATAATGAACGTAATTTAAAAGGGAACTTTATTCAGCATGCCAAGGCTTTGTATGTGGGAAAGCCATGGAAAAACATGAAACGATCAGATGCAACAGTGTGTACCAAGTGCCCCCAACAATACCTGACTTACTAATAAGCGTGAGTGTTCCCTCATATTTCCTCCCCTACCAGATATTTGAGATGAGGCAATTGAAAACAACTCCAGTAGACTCTGAAAGGAATGGAGAGAAAGGGTGACTGAAAGATTTTTTTTAAAGACAGGAAAATGACTCTTCCCTTTCAGGGAAGGAGGACAGGGTGATTTTGGTGTGGAGGGCAGAACCGAATGAATGCAGAATGCATGGTCAATGCCCTAGTGTAGTGAGGAGGAGGGGGTGGTGGGGAGTTGAGGGGAAGGAGGTAACAATATAGGGAATTAAAAGGAAGAAAGACTGTGGAGATTCTTTGGATGAACAAAAAAAGAAAAAAGAAAAAAAAAGGTTGATGATTAAGTACATTGTCCACAAAATTGAGGGTTCACTTGAATTCAGATGGGATGACTGATGATGAGTTCCATGTGATTATGTGATTTTTATGCTTCAGAAGCTGGGCCTGAAGAAGAGCATCCAGGGTCTGTCTTACAAGGGAAGGGATTCACAAGGCTGCAGAGAAAGACTTGGTAGTTTTCCTTAAATGATTTGAACAATTCCAATTTGGATAAGTCATTTTTAAAAATTCTTTCTTATTAGAGGACAGAACTCAGGCTAAGGAATTGAAATAAGTTAGTATTTCCTGCCCAGTGAAAATAACTCACCACTAATCCACTAATTAGAGCTTTCTAATATTAGATTACCGTGTTTTGAGAAAGGAGCTTCTTGTGGGTAGAAGGAGTCAAAGAGAGGCCAGGATGTGAAGAAGGAAGGTCTCACTGCACATTATCTATAAACCCTTTCAGCACTTAGAATGTTGGAAGGTTTTATAATTGCAACATTGATGGGGTAAGAAAATGTAGTTTGCAGTTAAGAGCAGAATAAATGTAGTGACTGCAAGAGTGCAGTTGAGGTTACATAGTATTTGTAGCAGGAAAGGCAATGAAATGAGGGTCTAAGAAAATTGGGGAACCGCTATGCTGCAGTTCATTACCTTTTTTCTCCTCATGATGTCAAGGACAGATCCCGTCAGCCATATTTCCCCTCAGTTGCTACGATCCTTAACTACTTTATACTTTACTTCACCAGTATCTTTGGGCTCCTTGTGTTTTCACCTTCATTTATAATTTAATTTAGGGTGAATCACTGTATTTGACTTGCTTGAAATAAAAATGGGATTCTAAATTTATTTGTAGTTCATGCATGTGAAACATTATAATTCTTTATACAGTTGCCATTTTTGCATGCTTCCCCCCAGATCAATCTATAGATGAATTTTTGATGTTGGGTAAAGACCATTCATACTAGGAACAGCTGTTTTGTCCATATTTACTAAACAACAATCCCTAAATAAATTGGTTTCTGTTCTATCCTTTATCTCCTCTTCATTATTAAAAATATCTGAACTGTTTATTAGCTTCACTCATGAAGAGAATATCATCAGACATGAAGTTTAGGACAAGGGAAAACTGTATGTTTTGGTTTCATTTTGGTCATTGCTTAGCATATTTTGTCTGTGGACTGCAGTCTTCCAGGATCTCAGCTCAACTTTTTTTTTTTGGTGTGGTACATTAGTTCCCAGAAATTTAGTATAGATTACTGCAGTTTCTCTTACTTCATCTAAATGTGAAAGGAATGAAAACAGAATTTGGTTCATAATGTTGACCAGTCAGCTTTTTTTGCTTACTGAGCTTATGCATTGGTTTTGTAGAACACTGAATAATCATTTTCAGAATTACTTTCACATTGTAGTGATAAGATACTATGGAATTAACGGCATAGCCTTCATGGAAAATAATGTCTGATAACTAAGAAGGATGTCTAAGATGTACATAGGTTGGTGAGATGCTGGAAAGAGAAGAAAAGAGCCATTGCACTGAAGCTCTTGGGATAGGGGAGGGGCCACATTCTTCAAGGGCTATGCCAGTATCTGTGGTTGCAATGTTTGTACAGGCCAGGCTCATGACTCTCTTCCTCAGGTGTTAGAGCCACCATCCCCAGGATTCTTTATCTTGCTTTGTGTTACTACCTATGACTGTCTTTAGGATTACTGTAAATGTTGTGAAATATAAGATAAACTGAGAACCACAATCCTGGTGAACATAATTGGGGATAGGAAATCATTCTATTTGGTCAGTTAGTTTTATAACAACCTCTAATATTGAATATAGGATTAGATAAAGACTTTACATATGGTTAACTTTTAAAAATGAAAAAAAAATAAATGGAGATTTGTGGAAATATATTGTAACGGTGACAACTTCAGTGTTGAGAAAATGGTCATCTTTGACTGTGCTTAGAAGTCATAAAGTAGTTCATTGTGTGTAAATGAATTCATGGCATGTGGTATAGCAGAGGAAACAGGAAGTGTCCTTTCTTCAAGTAGCTGGGTGTGTAGGCAGAATTAAAGATGGCAGAAATGGAGAAATAATTTCAAGAAAATAACAAAGTGGTTTCAATTTGAGGGGCATTTGATGAATTACCTATTGAGAGGTTTTGGTGATTATGACCTGATGTGTGGTTAGTAGGACTGGAACAATGTCAAGGAAGAAAAAGAATGAAGGCTCCTGGCATGCAACAGATGAAGAGATTATTTGCAGATGCTCTGAAGGAACAAGTTTGAAATTCTCCAGTTCTCCAAGTTACTATTCATCATTGAAATAATTCAAAAGTAATTTTGAAGAACCAATAGTAAAGGAATTTACCACCTGACTATTGTTTTGCTGTAAAGCAAATTTAAAGGGAGCAAATAAATCTAGAACAGAACTAAAAGGGAATCTACATTTTAACTGTATTTCCCAGGTGGTTACATTTCAAGAGGTGGCACTATAGATGGTAGATGTCAAAGGAATTTGATTTGGAGGAAATAGAAGGTTCTTTGGTCATAGATTGGACAGATGGATTGTCTTATGAAGAAGAAACTAATTTGTGCCATAAAGGCTTATTCACACCAGGGACTTTTTGTTCCCCCACTCCATTAAGTATAGTGTTTTCACTTCTTTTTTTTTCTTTTTCTCTTTTTTGGAGGGGGCAGTGGTGGTGTACCAGGGATTGAACCCAGGGGCACTTGGCTACTGAGCCACATCCCCAGTCCTCTTTTGTATTTCATTTAGAGACAGGGTCTCACTGAATTGCTTAGCACCTCACTAAGTTGTGTGGTTGACTTTGAACTCTCAATCCTCGTGTCTCAGCTTCCTGAGCTGCTGTGATTACAGGAGTGCGCCACCAGGCCCGGCAGGGTTTTCCCGTCTGAGATGCTGTTGGACATCTCTCTGAGAGTCTGTGATTTTCTAATTTAAATGTTTTGAGAAAAGAAAAAGAAATTCTGTTTCTTTGCACTATTCCATGTTGGTGTTGGAGATTGGTGGGAAATAGTGGACTTGAGGTTCTTTTCTCTGCCCTGATAGCAGAACAACCTTGAGAAAGACATTGGGCTCTCCTTTGCATCAGTTCTCTCCTATGTAAATTCTGTTCTTCCTCCCTTACAGGGTTGTTGTGTGAATTGAATGAGTTAAAGAAGAGAAAGTTCTTGGTAAAGTGTAAAGCATTTTATAAAGTTGTAGTAGTAGATACCTTTTGTAGACATTGTCTAGTTCACAGTGTTACCTCTTTGCCACGTGTAGAAGTGGGTAACTGTACCTTGATCATATGACCACAATACCTCAGAGAGGGATGAATGCCCAACCCAAACTGGGCCACGCAGATTCTCTTTCTTGGGAGTCTGCATTTGATATCAAACAATGACAGTTCAGTCCTTGCTGATCTAATGTAAGGAGGTTAGAAACCAAGTAAACTGTAGTGCTGCTGTCTTCTACCGTGCAGAATGAGTAACAGAAAGCTCCTGCAGAGCACACAGGGATCCTTGGGTCTGGAGGGAAAAGGAAAAACACAGAAAGACAGAGGATTTGCTCTTGAGGGCTTGTCTGCTTTCCAATTCCTGCTTCCTGTTCCTGGTTCTGGCTGCATTTTTGCTTTGGAGTTGTATCATATATAACTCTAATTCTGTATAATAAATTCCACCCTTTTTAGTGTAAGCTGTTTTGCTTTCTGTTACTTTTAACTGTAGAGTTAAAATGAAAGCCAGTAAGTAAGTACTTAATATTTTTAATACTCTAACTACTCATTTATTTCCCCCCTTAATGTCTACTAAGTTGTTTTAAACGGCCAGTTACATTCCTTCATTTATCGAAAAGTCATTGAGTTTTTTTTTTTTTTCAGGGTATTTTAGAGATACTAAGATGAGGAAATATGGTCTTTGTATCCAAGCTATTTTTTATTTGCTAAGAGAGATGGACATGTAAATGACTAGCTCTATTAGGCAGAAGGAAAAAATAAGTGCACAACTCATGTGAAGTGATTTTTATCTTATGCTCGATAATCTTGCTTAAAGTCATTGAATTTTATATATTTATTATATTATATATACTTATTTTATATATTTTATATATATAGTTTTTCAAAGAGTTGAGCCCCTTTGTCCCTGACCAATACTTAGGTTCTGACACTTTTGGAGCAATCACTTTGATCTGTGCTTCTAAGCTTTGAAAGTAGGCCAGGCAGTTTGTCTACAGGAGCCTTTCTTTATTAAAGTAGGTGCAGAGAATTACAATGATATAAGCAAAGCAGAAAATGAACCAAAACAAGCTCAGATCTAATTTTTTATTATTTTAAACTTCTTCCTAAGGCCCCTTAAGATGATTAAGTCACCAAAGGCAATTTGAACATTTCCATGTTTAAGGTTGGTCTTGAGGTTCTGTGTTCCCCAGCTTGCATCAAGTATAAAATTGATATTTATATACCTTGGGTTATGTAATAAATACAGTACTGCTGTATCTTGCATTTTATTAATATGAAGCGTTCCCTCATATAAGGGTTCTGTGTTCCCTATAGCTTGCATTACATAATAAAATGTGTGCTTAAATTAGAAACTAGTGAAATGATAGTTAAACTGCATAGTGCTGATTTTAGAACCACGTTTTCTTAACATGGAGATTATGTAGGTTACATGTTTTACTGGCTCATGCAGCTCTTCCAAATGACCCAGTTTGGAATGACATTCAACTTGGAGAGAGCTGATTGAAATGGGCATTGGTAGAAAATCCCTTGGGGATTTATGGAGCAATTAAAACAAAAACTGGGAATCTCATTCTTTTTAATAATAGAACAAAACCTGTGCTTAGAATTTTAGAATAGTATGTAAAAGTTTTTTCCTGCTAAAGAAATTATGGGAAAAGCTTAAATTTTATAAAAGGAGGAAAGGAAACAATTAGTTCCATTAGGAAAATATCATTAGAGAAGGTAATAAATAATATAATAACCTAAGAATAAGCTAAATAATTTTCTTTGTGAGAATTCTGCCAGTGATTAATTCTAAAATTATTCTAAAAACTTCATAAAGTGATAAAATTAATCCTGGCTGAGATACTCTATCCTACCTTTCCCCCTCATCTTAGATAAGCCATGTGTAGTTTTCTCTTGGCACTCTATCCCCTTCACATCACTTAGCTCATTTGGTAAAAGTGTAGGTGTGAGTGCATGCACACATACACATACAGACATTTCTCAGTTTCTTTACTACTAGATTGTATGCCCTGGACATAGTGCTGTCCTTGGACCTAAAGAGTACTCAGTAATTATTGAATGTATGAATGAGTGAACACTTACTTATTTCCATTACCTTGTCCCTTACAAACATTACTTGTAATAAGATATGCTGGAAGTATTTTTAGGAAATAGTAGTTTTAGGCTCTTAGAATATTGTATATTTGAGGTGAAGTTTAGCACGATGAATGTGGTCAGCAAATAATTCATAAAACTGTTATCAGTTTGACTCATTTCCTATATTCTCTCAGAGAGAAGTAGACCTTGAGAAAAGAAAAGAGAAGGGAAGGGAATCACTAAGTTGGACATTTCCAAGCCTTACCCCATGACTTGACAGATGAGTACCAATGTTCTCTGGGGACAGTTTCTAGTAAGTCTCCACGGCTTCAGTGATGGCAACAAGTTCCTTAAGGAAGCAATGGTGTTTTCTTAGGGTCAGAGCTCAAGAGAGGGGAAGAGAGCAGCATGGTACTCTTTGGGGAAGGCATGTACTCCATGGATAGCAGTTATGAGCATGTGGGGAGAAAAACTTCAAAGACTGCAAAGTACCCATGAAAGCTACAGGGGATGGGGGAGGTGGGGAGGTAATTGCTTTTCTAAGGGAGGATAGAATCAAGAAGTGTGAGTTGGTGTGGGTACCCTGTTTTCCTGGATGCTTTCTCTTGTCTCTGGTAATGTGTAATTGATACAAAGTGGGTCACTGGTAAACATGCATGCCCAGATAGGAGAGGTGTTAACTAAATCCAGCCTCTGCAAATTCCACGCTCACTTTAGAGTTGGTGACATCATGCCTCAGTTGGGGGTTATGTCTGTAATTGCCATAGATGAAGCTCTGTGTGCTATGCCTGCAGATGGCTCGGAATCTGTCAAGGAAAGAGCAAGATAAATATTTTCTTATAAATATAAAAGGAAGAGTTAAACACTTATTGTTTAGAAACCAAGCTGATAAGCATATTACATTGTCTGAGGCACCAGAAATAAGCAAATTAATTACATGCAAATAACTGTTGCTCATAAAGTGTGGGATAATAATAGTATCTGTTTAGATGTTTATGGCAAGTTTATTTACATGGCACAATTTTCTGCTAATTTTCCTGTGGAAAATGATAACTATTGGTTCCTTTTCCTTCCTTTCTTAAATACTTTAATGAAATTATGTAAACTGTTATCTTGTCTTTCTATCTTTGCTTTGCCAAGGGTAATTTTAAAGACTGTATCTGTGAATTCATGGTGAAGAAAGAACTGTTAATTGTATTTAGGTTTTTTTTTTTCCTTCCTTAAACAAACGTGGCCATCATCAGCATCACTGTGTAATGGAGAAGTTCTTATTGCATATTAGCACCGAATAGTCCCATCCAGATTTACTTTCTGTTGATCTTTTTCATAAACATCTTTTGATGTCAGCTTCTTGGTGAACTTGAGATGTCTCCTCTCTTAAGGCAAAACAAGGAATTGAACAGTTTATATTGACAGTGTGATCCCGGTGTCGTCTGCAATTCCACTAATGAGTAATTAAGTTCACTTTGCAAGGATACCTTAGAACTCTGCTGTGCTCCACATTCTCTATTGGAACCTTAGCATCCTGCTGCATGCTCTGGGTTCTGCTGCTGCTGTGTGTGTGTGTTTCTGCAGGTGTATCAACGTGATGAGATGAGTTCTCTCTCTTTTTCTCCCTAAAACTATCAGTTCTTGTGAGTCATTAGCTTGGATCGTATATCAGATGCCCAAAGGCCAGGGAACATTTTAGTTGGCAGAGAAGCAATTGTTATTGTGTTCAGCTTTATAGGCTGGACTTATCCACTGTCTACCTCCCTAAATCAGGTGACCCACACCTCTACCAGGTTACCCTTTGTTTGCTCTGGATATGCTAATTCTCTGGCACTTACTCACCTCTGTGCATTTTCATCAGCATCCTTGACATTTTGACATGATAATTTGGTAACTATTATCTATGGAATACCAGACACCTTGATTGATATTTCTTATTCACAAAATAGAAAGTAGATTGGAAATGGACTTTTGCTGTAAGTTTTAGAGCTAGAGTTTTATTAAATTCAGTGAAAAAGAAAGCATTTAAAAAAATTTGGACTAAATTGCGTCAACTACTCTTCAACCTCATTTTGTCACCTAGTGGTTACATGTGTGTTGGGATGCAGGAAAATAGGGGTGGAATAAGAAGGTTGAACCACTGAACTCTGTAAATATCTTGCCTTTGGGGGGAATCTCTTTGCTTGTCTTCTTCATTGATTGCCATGATAGAGGTTAGAGGTTGGGAGGTTGGTGGCCAAATATTTTAAAAATGTGTTTCCAAGGGGTAGGGTCGAGAGTTCTGAACACATTCACCTTGGGAATCCACTATTTTATTGTTTCTCCTTTCAGTTGCAACTCCCAGGGAAAGAAATTATACTTCCTTTTAATAATCCTGATTAAAAGGAGGACAAAAATCCACTGGCAGATTTTGAGGAGAGAATCAATTTTCTTATTATAGAAATGGATGAGAGACACAACTACCTGTGTTTGCAAATTATTTGCTTTCAGTCTATGATGCTTTCAAGAGTTTGAGAAATAGGTATTTAACTTCTCAACTTATGACTGATAGGATCATAGTAAAAGTGCTCCAGTCTAATGGAAGCTTAAAATGCAGCTCTCAGAATTGCTGGATCACACTTGACAGTGATTTGTATGTCTATGGATTATTAAACCCCAGCATAGAGAATGTCCTGATTTAAAAATTTCCAGTTTTATTCACTTGGTCTGATGTGAGGAGCAGCCATCCTTTCTGTTTTTTATGTGGTAGATTATAAATTTCTCAACCACAGTTTAGATTCTGGTCAAGGCCAACTACATTGAGTTGTAAGGAGTTTATTCTCCCTTGGACTTCTCAACCAGAGAATTGCTAACATTTTCTTCACGCTTGACCTTGTTCTCTATTACATTTAAATACCACTTGTTTTTCAGGCAGCCATAGGTATGTACCACCAGTTGTCACCTATGCCTTAGAGTGATTAGGAAGAAGCAATCTTGGAATTTAATTACTATGTAATGTAATATTTTATTATGTTTACTACATGGGTCCTCATAGGGTTTCCTTAAAAAGATCCCTCAGGCTTATACAGCTTTAGTTATGTACAAATGCAAGGTTCAGAAATTTGCTGTTGTAGAATGTATAAATCCGGAAACCGTTTGGGCCTTGAAGACTTGTTTAACATAATCTTCAGGTTTCTTTAATTATTTTAGACAGCACTATGTTTTCTTGTACTACCACTTGCTGTTTTTTTTCCTTAAGCTTAGTTCTCACCTAGGTTATATCAGGACTTAAAATTACTTTTGATAAAATTGCTTGCAATGAATATCATTACTCTTCTTAATTATTTGTGTTTTATCTTTCCTGCCTTTTTTCCCCCTGATCGAAAGTTTTGTTATGAATGTTATACAGATGTGCATATCTAAAATCCTAATTTATAATGAGTCAAAATCTGACTAAAGGGGATTTGGAGAAATATTGATGTTTTGGAAAGGCTGGAGGGGTAGGGAGAGTATGAACCAAGAGGGACCCAGCATGAGAATCAGGATTGAGGTGATTAGCAGTTTGGGTTAGAAGGACAGCGATGGAGGAGAAGTTGGGAGGATGTTGATTTAGTTAGTACAAGAGTACTGAAACCATGAAGTCTGAGAATATTAGCGAAGGAATTGATAGATGCATAACTTTTTCATATTCTTTCAATTTTAATGGTGTTTGTCTTTGACCTAAGATAATGGACCAAATATAAGACTCCTTTGAAATCATAATCTGAACATTATTTTAAATATTTCTCCAGCGTATCACCTGCTTTCTATTTCAATGTTATTGTCTTTCTTTTGCTGAGTTAATTGATTTTGTTATATATTAGGGCCAATATTTTTTTCTGTAAGTTTTAAATTTTTTAAATGAAAAATTGAGATATAATTCACAAATAAATGCATCATTTTAAAGCATGCAACTAGTAGTTTTTAGTATCTTCACAAGTATGTGCGACCATTAGCACTGTCTAATTCTAGAACATGTTCATCACCACTGCAGAAAGGGAATTAGTCATTAGTGATCATTCTCCATCACCTGTCATTCCCATTCCTTTCTCCTCAACCTTTGGCAACCACCAATTTACTTTGTCTCTGTGGATTTCTCTGTTCTGGATATTCATGTAAATAGGGTCATACAATATGTGGCCTTTGTGACTGACTTCTTTCACTTAACAGTGCTTTTGAGTTTCATTTCTGTAACATGTATCAGTACTTAATTTCTCATTATTTCTTAATAATATTTCATTGTATGACCATTTTATCTGTTCATCAGTTGGTGGCCATCTGGGTTGCTTCTACTTTTTGATTGTTATAAATAACACTTCTCTGAAAATTTATATGCAAGTTTTCTGTGAATATATATCTATAATTTAAATATACACAGGAATGAAATTGTTGGTTCCACATAGTAACTTTTTAAACTTTTGTATTATTTATTTATTTATTTTTTGACATATGTGGATTGAACCCAGGGCCTCACAGCAGCTAGGCAAGTACTCTGCCACTTAGCTACATCCATCAGTGGGCTATATAGTCCTTTTAAAAGATTCTCTTTTGAGAGAGGATCTGGCTAAGTTTCCCAGACTGATCTCAAACTTGTGATCCTCCTACTTCAGCTTCCCTAATAGCTGGGATTACAGGTTTGCACCACTGTACCTGGCTTGTGCTTAACTCTCTGAGGAAATGCCATACTTATTCAAATCTGTTGTACCATTTTTACACTCCTACAACATTGGGCATTTTATTTGTAGTGTAACTGACATGCTGTTGAAAAATAGTGTGCCCTTCTCTACTGTCTTTTTTGGACATGATGCTTACTGCTTACTGGAATGAATAGTTGCCTGAAGCTTTGCAATGTTATACAGTTTTAGGGCTGGAGTAGTTCTAATAGATCCCTTTTTCTACTGGAAGAGAATGTCCCTGAGGTCAGATATCTTGTCCATTTTGTTCACTATTAGATCCACTCTATTTAGATCAGTATGGTAAATAGTAAGCACTCGGTAAATATTTCTGAATAAATGGACCTAATCAAACCCCTGTGTTTTATAATGAGAAACAGTGTCCAGAGAAGTCAGGTGGCATCCTAAGGCCACACAGAGACTTAATGGCAGAATGATAGAACTGTGGTCTTAATTTCCCTGCCAAACTCTTACCCATAATTATTATCTTGAATTCCCTAATATTCTTGAGCTTGGTGGTCTATTGGCCTGCTACAGGATTTTCTTACAGTTTTATAGCTGTGTTTTAAAGGTTATTGGCATTTACTGAGTGTTTTTGTTCTTGTGAAGTTATTTACATGTTTAGTGCTGAGTCCAGCATTTATAAAAGGAGAAAAACATTTAAATAACTGCATTTACCTCAGGAAGATAAATTACGGTTGCCCATCAATAAATAGATAATTTTTACATCTACTAAGATTATTAGATTGTGGAAGACAATAAATTTGTGCCTCCCTTGTGAGTCACACACCTTAAAAAATTCACAACTAATTATCTGAAACGGAGACAAGTTAATGCAAGTTTACTTGCTACTAGTATTCTCTTCATTCCTAATCACCCTTGTGGATGGAAGAATCCATTTTATCAGTCTTTCCTCCTTACACAGCTCTTCCAGAGTAATATATGTATAAATTAAATGTAGCATAACATAAGCAAGCATAGATGGCCCTGTGTCGGGGACAGTGTTCTTGGAGCCACATTTGCATGTTAAGTGGAGTTGTGTGCCATGAAGGATAGGTTTATAGACTAGGCCCTTAATGAAGTAGAGATTCACTGTGCAAAAGCCGGAGGCTGTAGGTAGAAATCTAGAGTCTGCGAGTGCAAAGTGCATATATTTCACTTCCTTTTAACAAAGATTTTATTTTATAAGGTTTTATGGGAAACAGTCATTTCAATTACCTTAGTCAAAACTCATTCTAGGAAATAGAATATTAAGACATTACTTGAAGATAGTGAGATTTCCTTATTTTAAAATAACTTTTGACAAGCTAATTGATACCTGGTATCAATTAAAATAACAGGTTTTAAAGATTCCTAAACTCTGGTTATATTTGTCCAAATCTGTGGTACATATTCTAGGGAGGATCCTTGAGTCTATTAAAATCATAATTGTATTTCTGGTATATTTCATCCTTGTAGTTTTGGGAGTTAAAAGTAGAAAAATATAAAGGAATCCTTTTCCTGAAGGTAAGAAATAAAGGCTTTGTTAGGGAGTTTGTATGGGGTAGTAGGGAAAAGAATGCACAGGCTTTTATTTAGGTTTGTTTTCAAATTCTGGCTCTATGTCTAATGTGTTATGTTGTTTAAATCACAGAATTTTACCAAGGCTCACTCTACTTGTTTATAAAATAGGGGTCATAATGATTCCTACCTCATGACATAGATTCATAGTTGTTGAGATGCTATATTGTTGACATATAATAGGCCTTCAGTAGTTGTTAATAAACTCTGAACCTGGGGGTTATTTATGTATAAATAAACTTCATCCTTCAATCTATCTTCATCTCATAACTTTTTTCCAATTATATTTAACTGGTTATGTGGTTGAGACGTTAACTCTTAAATGTATGTGGTTAGTCGGAACCTTTTAAAATTGTTTGTGGTAAAGATTTGTTAAATAACTACAATTAATATGTGTGTCAGCTCTGTTCCAGTTTCTGCTAATGCCACCACTATTAGTTGCATTATCCAAGTTGAAACCTTGGCATGGTCTTTCCTACTCCTCATCATTTCATCATTCTGTTGCTAAGCAGGTTATTCCTGTGCTAAATGAATATTGCATAAACTATTGTTGGTGCTGAGGTAAGGAATACAATTCAGGAAGTCCATGAAATGAAACTCTAATTTGTTACCCTTTATTTGTTAATAGATTGCTGAAGCACTAATAAAGCTCTAAATCATATCCATTTATACTTAGAAATCCAGTATAGTCCCAACTTTACTGTTTTTTTTTTTTCTATTTATTTTGTATTTTCTAAAGGTCCTATAAATGGCAAGCTTAGAACTAGTTCTTTTTTGCCTGGATGATATAGTGACAATAAAATATTTCATTAGCAGGAGGATACCTGGTGTGGGTAAACAAGTAAACAAAAAACACTACTTCTATGAATATGGTAGATTGGATTATTATTCAGCAAATATCCATTCTCTAACCCACCCACTTTTCCTCTTTCCCACCTCTATGGGAGCAGCATGCTTCTGTGCCCCATTGGTTTTGGACATATGACTGACTTATTATGACCAGTGGAGTATTAGCAGACATACCAGCAGCAAAGGCTTGAAATGTGCTTGTGCAGTTGGACTTGGTGTTTTGTACCAAGTCCATCTTCTTTCTATTGTCATGCTTCTAATAGCTGCTAATTCAAGGCGGCTGAGAAGCAACAGTTCTGGACCTGATCTGTAGCTTGGTACTAAACCCAACCTACATCTGAGTCTCTCAGAACCAACGTAGATGTGAGCAAGAAAGCAGTTCTTATCATTGTATGCTGCTGATTTATAGGGCATTTTGTTACTCAGTAGTGTTGTGGCAGTAGCTGGCAAATAAAAGGGATGTTGACTTCTTTTAAAGATTTTCTTTGGGCACTGATTTGGGAGCTTTAGTTTTCCTTGCAGAATCAAGACCTTTATTTCATGGCACATAGTTTAATACCAGTTTTGTGTCACTGGTCACTAACAAAACTGTTCAGAATTGAAAGCTCAGTTAAAAGGAAAGTTAACAGTTGAGATCTGGAGGAAGAAAGGCTCTCATCGACCCTGGTTATCTCTGCAAACCTGCTTGTACTTGGAATTTGTTTCTAGAAGATAATGGCCAGAAGCTCCTTTCTTGTTGGATAAACTAGTTGTATATCCTCAGTGGTAAAAAGGGCAGTGAATACACACGGATAGTCTCTTTAATTATGGAAAGAGCCTATTAAAATTCCATTTTGTCTTTAGAAGTAAACATATAAAGGAATCTGGAGGAGGCCAAACACCTCTTTAAAATAATGATTGTCTTGGACTAATTCCTTCACTGTGCCTCTAGATCATTAGATGCCAGTCCTACTGTGTAGGTTCATTTGCAAACAAAACTGATTGGTGAGGGGAGGCTGTGTGCCAGAGACATCCCTAAAGCAGACATTTCAGAAACCTGCCCATTGTTTAAACTGGCTATCCTCTGCAGTATTTTTATTTATTTTTCCTTCTTCCTAGGAAAAAGGTGGGGAAAAAAGATGTTTATTTCAAAAGGTATTGTAACCCATCCTTCAAAAGAGAATGCTACCAAAAAAAAAAAAAGATATTGTATTAAAGCCCAGAACGTTCTCAGCATTTCCCTTTCTTGCCCATTATACACATGATCTTTCCCTTTGCTCTGAGCTCCCCCCTCTGGCATTCATGGTATATTTCTCTTTCTGTAATTACTAACTTCAAAGCTCCCCCACCAAGTCATTTTGCAAACCCTCTAGACTATAAAGTGAGGGTAGGGGCTGCTTTATTTCCTTGAGTGTATGGTGGGGGTGGGAATGCTGAGGAACTGCCTGAAACATTTATTAACTTTTAATTCAGTTCAGAAAAGAAAAAAAAAATCGGAAACCCAATACGCCATTGATGTTGCTTCAAAGATACTTTGAGCTTGTTAACCATTTTTAAGCTTGTGTGCCAGGACTAAAATGAGGTGCTCTTTTCACAGACCTCAGGATTGTGCTGTCATAACAGACAGAACCATATGGCTCTTTGTTTTTGCAATTAATGCTTTCCCCTTACTATTTTTTTTTTTGTCTTAAATGGCTATCTTTGTTCTGATAGAGACTGACTGCTTTATTGCAAGCAAACTCCTAGCTGTTGTGTCATATTTGTTTGAAAGAAAAAACTAGCAATGTCCGGTTTAGAATCTGATTTTCATTGTAGCTTATTTTTCCACAAAACCAAATCTCACCCCTTTAAGCACGAAAGGTTCTATATTAACATTTTTAATGAAAAATTTTGTAAAATAATGTCTCTTAATTTTGGTCTTTTTATCATAATATACCTGACACATTTGGAATTTTCTTGATGATTGAAATAATTATTTCAGCCCTGGATAACTGACGCTTGGGTTCAACTTTTCCAAGCTACCCTTTTTTTTGACTGCACTGTGATGTGTTATGGTTGCCCTTCATTTATGAAGGCATGTCCCATGTTCCCCCTCGCTGGATCATCGCTGACTACCATTTCTTTCTATTTCACTTTGTCTGCTTCCCATGCTGTCTGTGTCTTCCCCTCGCTATTTGTTGTAGAATGTCATATCTGGCTATTTATTGTGTCTGCCTCAAACAAGCTCCTCTTGCTTTCTAAGTGGCTCATCTGCTGTGGTGTAAGTAAGTGCAAAGGCAGAGAACCAGGGTGGTTAGAAATTTGTGTATAAGTAGTAACCAGAGAAATGCTCTCTGGCATCAAATGCATAATTTCTTAATTTGGGATTTTTTAGCATAAGTAAATTTTTCCCGTGGAGATATCCTTTATCTTCTTTCTTTCCTATTCTTTAGTTTCTATTATTCTTGAGTGGTCCAGGCTGCAAGATAACAGTGCTAACAGTGGCACTTAAGTAAAACACCTTTATTATAAAATTCTTTTTTGCAGTCCTGTCCTCCATGTTTGTATAATTTAATGGATGTATCAGAAATGGGTGCTCCATGGACATACTTTTCTGTGGCAAATGTTCCATTATTTGTTAATTTCCAGAAGTATCTAGGGTAGGTATATAGTTTATACCATTTTTATCCTACTTGGTTTGTGTTGAATGAATGATCTAGCTTCTTTTGATACTGAATCGAGTGGGATTACTTTTCTTTTGAGTTAAATATTTGGTTGTTTTTCCCTTTTAATTTGTTCTTCTTGATTTTTTTTTTATTTCTTATGGTAGTTAAGGAGGAATAACACAAGGATGTTTGAATTATCTAGGTGGTTATTATTATTTTAGGAGACAGGATTTACTCTTGCCAGTTGATTCACGAGATTGGTGCTCTAGTATCAGTTTGCTTGTTTTTGAAAGATTAGTTTTTTTCTTGGTATACAAACTGAATGGATGTGAACTGGGTCAGACCCACACTGGCTTGTGCCTTCCTTGTCCCCCTTCATACTGTTTTAGCTGGTGTGTCTACATGTGGTATCTATCCTCCTGACCTTTGCCTTCTGAATGAGAAGATTTTGAATTTGAATCTAGTTGTTTTTTAGGCCAGAGTTATGATTATCATATAAATTATATTAGATGTGTCATATTCCTTTCCGTATGTGAGTCATCAGCTTTCAATTTGGTTTAATCAATGTGCTATTATTAACATGTGGACTACACTGTGCTCTGCACAAAAAGATATTAAAACATGAAGTCTCCTCCGATTCCCACTTCTTAATTTAGTATGTAAAAATGCAGCATTTAGTCTTTTTTAAAACTTTTGGCTTATGTTTAATGTTATTTGAGATATGCCTGTGATCTTTCCCATTGCCTTAGTGTCCTTCCTGGAAGCATGTGTCTATATGAATTTGCCTGCCTGCCCTGTTTATATACTGATGATGAATTAATGAAAATACATCTGAGTGTTTGACCTTGAATTGGGTTCTGTTGGAATGTGTATATTTGAGGAACTGCAAAGATTCATTAAGTTATATAATGATTGAATTAAAGGTGCTTTTAAAATTTCTGTTTGTCTATTTTTCAAAATTTATTTATTTAGTTTTTATTTTGAATTTTTAAAAATATTTATTCTTTTAATTATAGTTGTACACAATACCTTTATTTTACTTTTTAATTTTTATGTGGTGCTGAGGATCAAACCCAGGGTCTCGCACGTGTGAGGCGATCGCTCTACTGCTGAGCCACAACCCCAGCCCTATTTTTTAAATTTTTAATTTGTTATATATGACAACAGAATGCCACTTTGCTTGTTCTCCAAATACATAAAAGGTCTTCTTTTTAAACAAAGTACTGAAATATTTGCCCAAATTTCTAGTGGTATGTGGCACTGTTTTTTGCTTTATTTTAAAATTTCTCAATCTACTATGTGTTACTAGAGTCTTTAGGTTATTATTCTCATTATGATTTACGATTTAATTATCCACTAGATGTTGAAGTCTTATGCCTTTTGCCATTGTGTCAGAAGAAAAAAGCAAGAAGGCTATATACTCCTTTGGGGTATAGTTTTCTGCACAGAAGGGAGGGAAGTTTTTGGTAGCTTTCAGTTTCTAGCTCACTGTCTGTCCATGTTCTGTCTGGGGATCCTGTACTGTTTGCTCTGAACTCCATGCTAATGTTGCAAAGTGAAGAAGAATACCCCTTGGCCTCATGGAGCTCACAGTCTGGGTTGGGGAAAAATGTTCCTGATTCCAATGCTAAAATTTTCCATAATCTCTCTTTGTAACCACTTTAAGATTGATAGGATATTTCATTATCTAATTCCCCCCCCCCCTCCACTTCAGATCTTATGTTTCCCCATTTTTCTGTGATATTTCCATAATGATTGTAAATGACTCTGCAGTGTGTGAGTGAATTCCCTTAAGAGGCTCCGCTGCTTCCCATCATCCAGGCCTACTGATTCCTGTGAATTCAGTTTTGTCAAGTGTTTCACATCTGCTTTTTGTCAGTCGCTATTTTTGCAAAGTCTTCATTCTCTCTAATTACACAAATATGTCTTCTTCATTTTTCTTGTCAAAGGCAAATTAAAAAGAATTAGTTCAGTTTCTGAGCCAGTTTAGTCTTCATTAATTCCATAACCTACTCCATTTTTAGCAGCATTTTTCTTTTTCTAGGCTTTTCCCCTCCCCTTGATAATTTTAAAAGCTCGTCTTCTCATGTCTGACTTACTTGAGTAGCATGAATTAATTTGCTATCTCTGCCTCTTAAAGTTTTAGCTGACTGTTACAAGATACTTTTTGCTTTTCTCCATATTTAGTTCAGATCTGTCTTTGTAGATATTTGAAGAGTCATTTGTGAAACTACATTAGGTGTTTTTTGTTCATTATCATTTTCCCCAAGAGGAATTTTAATCCTGTGTGTGTTAATTATTTAATTATCCTAATGATGTCTCATAAGGTACTCCTGGCCTCTTGCACACTGATGGAATTAATCCTTCATCCCAGAGCTCGTCAGAGTTCCTGATTCTTTAATGTTTGCACATTTATATTTAAATGGTTCCTAAGTTTCTTTATAACTAACTTTCCCCTGTTTTTTCCTTTGCCAGGTCATTTGGGTTTTGTCTCTTCATTCTCTATTGCCCTGTGTTCTTTAATTTCAAGATTTTTATTTGTGACCTTTGTTCCTTTCTTTTCATTGTCTCCAGTACATATCATTATTATCTAACATACTCTGGTTCTCAAACTTTAATAACAAGAGATCACCTGGAATACTGGTTAAAAGTCCAGGTTTCTTAGCCCTAGTTCCTGAAATTCTAATTCAGAGTCTTGATATCTCAGTTTTTAACAGTATCCTAAGAGGTTTGTATGAGATGGTCTACTGTGTAATTTCCTTCTGTTAATAGTGGGTCTAGACTGCCAACCTTTGCCTTAAATCCAACAGCCAGGTTTTTCATTTTAGAGTATTGATTCATAAAATTATTTATAAAATGCTTGCTATCTGCCAAGCACTATTTTGGGCCCTCAGAATATCAGAATGAGCGAAATGGACTTATTTCCTGATCTTGCAACACTTGAAAGCATATTGAGTGCTTTTCTTCATGCCATTCTCAACTCAAAAAGTCTTTGATTTCTCATCCTGTACAGTGACAGTGAGTCAGTTCATTAGCGTTTTGCTAAGGTCCTGAGAGTACATAAGAGCTGGGAATTGAAAGCTTTGATTTCAGTTTGGTTTTACTTTTGCCCCTGCTTTTGTCTATGTTTGACTTGTAAAATAAGGGTGATTAGGTTAGATTACTTATGCTCCTTTGAATCACTGTTTGAACATCATCTGTGGTTTCTAAGTTCAAGGTCTTTCAGTCAGATTTAGAGGAAATCTACCAGGACAGTGTCATATCACTCTCTCAACCCAGACACCCTTTACATGATCCTCCTGGACGTGCCTCACTGTTGAATTGTGGGGTGTGTGAAGACTCCGGCATCACCTGGGAAACTGTAATTCAGTGGGTGACTCTTTTATTTGCTATTATTTTTGGCAACTTTAAGAAACTAGACTCAGGTTAACCCAGTGTTTCTTGTGAATTCCAGCCTTCTGTTTTTCACTCTAATTAAATGTATTCATTTAAAAGACTTTCAGAAAACATACTTGATGATCAAATTTAATAATCATTTATGGGCAGGCCTCTTCACCAACCCCCACTCCCCCAGCCATTCCCAAGCCAGGACCTGGCACAGGGAACATTACCTACCTTTTGAATTTTCAGAAAAATCATATTTCTGAAAACTTCAAGGGCTTTCTTATTTCTCTTCATGTTCTCACTGGGTCTGACTAGTCCTAAAAGGGAGGATAACATATTAAGGGAGTCCAGAGGAAAGTACTAGAAAGAGCCTTGTACTCTATAATGCTCTCACCCTGTTACTCTTCCCACTGTTCCTACTCAATTCCCTCTTCCTTTCAAGCACTTTTAGCCTTGGAATTAACTTCTCATGCTACATCAGTGTTCATGATGTGACTGGAGGTACTACTGGGAGATTTTTGCTGAGATCTTCAACAGCTCGTAGTAAAAGCCAAATAAATGGTATGGTCTGTAAGTGCCCAGTGAGTTAAAATAGAGATCATTGTGACGTTGAAAGAAGCTTCAAGGTGGCAGTAGTATTTACAGATGAGTAAGCCATGAGATCTAGGGAGCTGACAGAAGAAGACAAAAGTAGGAAAGTGCAAGGAATATGTGGTGTGGACTTGTGCAGATCTATGTGAAAGAAGATCTGGTTGTGCTGGGTGGTGGAGGACCTGGAAATCCTACTTAAGGATTTTCAATTTTGTCTTATGGAGCAAGGGTTTCTGACATCTTATATGGCATTTATCAATAATTCTAAGGTGCCAAGAATCTTCTGAGGACTATGCCTTGCAAATGGTACAGTGGGACCAATTCTGACCAACAGTGCTGAGCCGTTGTGTGTCTGTGATTGTGTGCCTATGCCAGCACAGCATACCTCCTGATGGATATCACCAAGGTGAGGGTCGTTGAGGAGAGAGGAGGAGAGTGCAGAGCTGCTGGACTAGTTCTCCTCTAGTGAATAATCCTAGAATGCTGAGAAATGAAAAGGTCTTTCAGATCTATTGATTTCTAATGATTGACCCACTGAGAAGGTTTATCATAGCAATGAGAAACTACTAAAGGCTTTTTGCTTTTCTTGGGTTATTGTTGTTGTTCTGATTGAACTCAGGGGCACTTGACCACTGAGCCACATCTCCAGCCCTATTTTGTATTTTATTTAGAGACAGGATCTCACTGGGTTGCTTAGTGCCTCACCTTTACTGAGGCTGGCTTTGAACTCAAGATCCTCCTGCCTCAGCCTCCTGAACCACTGGGATTATAGTTGTGCACTTGTAATCCAACCTATAAATACAACTTGGACCTGTATTTGTTTTAATATCTTTTTTTAATCCTAAGAATTGATACTATGAAATTATTGTTTTAGAAAGGACATATTAGGCATGGTTTCCATGATGAATTGGAGGTAAAAATCAAAACATAATCTCAAGGCCAATTCAGGACAGTGAAAGAAAGGGATAGTTATTAGACAGGATGTATGGAGAGAATTTATTCATTTAATAAATATTTTCTGAAATTTATTATGCTGTGGGGATTCAAAGTTCAAAACCTTGGCTTTTTCCTTCAAAGAGCTCCCACTAGTGGGCAGTGCAATATGTAAACAGTGAGGACACTCAGCATTTAATGATGGAACAGGATGGAAGTGCCCTGGAAACAGGAAGCAACTCCTCAGAATGGTGGGGAGGGGGATGGAATGGAGAAGAGCCACAGAAAGGTGATATTGGGTCCTATTTGAAGGCTGAAGGAAAGAACCTGGTAGAAAAGGAGAGGTTTATTTATGATCCAGCTGAGGGGGGGGGATAATTAGTAAGGTGTATGTAAGTATGGAGGAGGCAGGAGTAGATGGATTTTGACAAGAAGGAGACACCATTTGTAATAAAAAACATGAATTTGTTTTAAATGCATTTGAGTGGGAGATGATGGAGGTCCAGTATGAAGCTCATATTTAGGGTTGATAAGGTCAACCCACGAAAGATGAGAGTGTGCACCACTGACCAGAGAGGAGTATAATGACCATGTAATCTGCAATGGAGATTACCAGTCTGCTGGACTCCCGGAATTATAAAGGAGCGAAGTGAGAAGCCTCAGCTGCTGTGACAGGAGATGTGGCCTGAGATTTAAGATTGTTCATTTCCCTGTCTGTCTACCACTGTCTTGTCCTCACATCTTCTTCTACAGGCCATGTGTTTGTCCAGGCATGGGCATGGGCATGGTTGTGGAGGTTATTTCTGGCTTGGTGGATGTAAGCATTATTAGAAGCAAAAGTGTACTTCTCAGCCAAGGATCCAGAGACCTAGGCTGCAGAGGCTAGAGGGAAGATGAACAGTGACACCCATCCTATTGGTGAAGCTTTTGTGCACCGTGCAGAGTGTGGGAAGCTCATGTCTGCTTTCTTCACCAGAAAGAAACAAGGCAGTCTTAAATGGAATCAGAAATCAGGCCTTGGTCTGGGAAGTGCATTACAGTTTCTGCTGTGTCTATTATCACTTCATTCTAGTGGTGGAAACTCAGATACCAAAAACTCCTCCATGAACATTTCTATGGTCAAGTACCAGTATATAGAATCTAGTTGATGCTCTGACTAAAGGTTTGCTTATACTAATCTACAGACTCAATTGCATGCCTGTTACATCTCTAGGGAATTGGTCTGAGGTGGGCACTAGCAAAGATTTCTCCAGGAGAGCTGTTGTAGCCTCTCACTGGCAGTGGATGGTCATGGGCTCAGTCCTGGTGTTACTTCAGGAGAACCCAGATTATGAAACCAGGCTGGCTGACTGATAAAGAGTTTTCAGTCCAAAGAAGGGAGATCCTGGATGAGACCCTGTAAAATGGATCAAGGAAGCCAGAAAAGGAAGTGTCAAAGCAGAAGGTTTGCCAGGGAGATTCCCAGGTTTTCCTGACTCTCCCTCCTTCCATATGTCTTCATTCAGACACATACTTGACTGATTGGAGAATAACATTTATTGAGGACTGACTTTGTATCAGACAATGTCTGTGTCCGTGCTGTGGCAATGAACAAGATAGTCTTTCATTCTTAATGGAGCTTATGTCCTGTACACAATTGGAGATAATGAGCTCTATATACATAAGGTAATTCCCTTCCTGTTGAGTTCCTGTGAGAAACAAAATTAGGGAACAACATCCTAGGTTGTGATTTGTTTGGGAGGTGTCTTTTTTAAGCCAGGGTGTCTAGCAAGCCCTCTTTGAAGAGATGTCATTTGAGTTGAGTCCTGAAGGATGACAAGGAGGGGGCCCCCATTACAGTTGGGAGAAGGGAAAGAGAATTGGGGTTTGTCTTTCATTCATATTAAGTTTGGGGTGCCTGTGAGACAAGTGATACTGAGCTAGGTACTTAGGAGAGAAGTCTCTGCTGATAAATTGAGAAGTCTTATCAAATTGCATTTCAGAAGTCACAGGACTAGATAAGATCTTAATACTCAGAATATTCTGGGGAATTCTTTTTAATCATGTGTATTTGCCTAGAGATTAGCTGCATATAAAAACTCTTATCTATTTTTTAAAATTTATTTTGGTATTGGAAATTAAATGCAGGGCCTCATATATATGTGCTAGGCAAGCAGCCTACCACCAAGTCACATCCCTGAAATACTTATTTTAAGTTGGTTTTTATTTTTCCTTTTTTTTAATTAGGTGGAACTTAGCAGGCATGAATAAGATTTTATGTATGCATTTTCCCAATGTTTCCGGACCATATGTATACTGATTGATAATGTCTTTCTCCCAGGTACTTGATAGCTCAACGACAGCATTTCTCAAAGTTTTCAACTTGTATTCTGACAAATTGAAATCTTCTAAACTCATTATAGAATCTACTCAAGTGTGAATATGCAGTCATAGGTTCTGATCTTCAGATTTATTAAGAGTCCCTGAAATCTCTCTCTTAGTAAATATTGTATTTGAAAAGGATTGCTGGAACATGTGTAAAGTGCTTTACAGTTAACACACACATGAGGCTTCAAAATCCCTGTGAGGGAGGAAGATGTTGTACTCTTTCCTTTACAATTGTGTAGGGGAAGGGTTTGGAATACAAAATAACTCACATAGTGCAGCACAACTAAGAATTATGAGGGTCAATCTTAGAACCCAAGGCTTTAGTTTATATGGAAGGGCTCTTTGTATTACTTTGTGGTTCTCAACTTTGGATACACCTTAGAATTTAAAAAGAATGATTAGACATCATTACCCTAAATACATGTATGAAGACATGGATGATGTGAAAATATTTTGTGTAAAATCAGTGACTTGAAAAATTGTGCTCTATATGTATAATATGAAATGAATTGCATTCTGCCATCATGTTTAACAAATTAGAATAAATAAATAATTTAATTTAAAAAAATTAAAAAAGAAAAAGAAATTTAGGTCAGGCAAAAAACAAAGAAACAAATCAACCTATGCTCAGGCCCCACACCAGAGTCCTGGAGATGATATTTGAAAACAAAGCAAAACAAAACCTAAAACCCTCTCTAGGTAATTCTGATGCCAGTATGAGTTGTGGTACTCCACCTTGAACCGTGCTGCCTTATCCAAAATTACTTCTACTCCTGAGAATTTATTGAACCTTTCAGGATCCTTTCTAATGGCCTTGGAAAGCAGGGGTTTATCTTTTATTTCTGAAAAAGTCTCAAAAAGAGCCTCAACCCTTACCTGTGCTGGTTTCCCTCTCTGGTAGTGTGAAGGCATCCTACATTTCTTCCCTCATACCAGCACTCTCTGCCTATCCCTGAGAGCACTGAAGCTGGACCAGCTCCCTTCTTCTCAACGTTCACTGCTATTAAAACCAAAACCTGTATATCAAACTGTCTTACTTGAGAGGGTGTTTTGTCCAGTTTTGGGATTCATAGATATCCTCCCCTCCCCAGTCTGCCCTGGAAAATTATCTTGGGTGATTTTATAGCATTTTTGAATGGTTACTAACAGCATTTAAATGCAGAGTTGTCTGGAAAATGTAGGTGAACTTTTCTCTGGTTTGCATACTGTTAGCCAATTTCTAACTGGATTGGAATACTCAGAGCTGCTCAGAGAATGGTTCCCTGAGTAATACTAGTGTGCTCACAGTTGCTACATCTTGAGAAAATAACGAAATTGAGACTAAGCCTTTAGAAACTCTTAGTGAGTGGGCAACGTAATTTTATGTCTGTTGAATAATAAACATAAAATTGGAGCTTGGATTGTGTTCATCTTTGACTTATTAATAAAGCTTTACTTTTTTATGTTTTATAAAAACATAAAAAACTAACTCATTCTCCCAGATCATTTCAGAATGGACTAGATCTCTAAGCCCAGCAGGAATGGAAGGGACTATTTACCACTTTACTTTTTCACTCATGGCATCATATCATCTCTGATGGGGGACTATTTTAAGATTATAGAGTAACATGTTGTCAAGTGGTAAATTTCAAGCTCTGGCAATAGCAACCAGGCTAGAACTGAGCCTCAATCTACAGTTTAAATTTCTAAACATATTTTGACACTTTATTTGCCACCTGCCCTCTTAGGCTGCAGTTACATTTACATATGTTTATTTAGCCATTCGAAGACAGGGACATTTTGGTAGGTATAATGTTGTTCTTTAACAACATATTAAGTGATTAAGAGGAATAATCGCTTTCAGTTTGCTTTGGCAGCTTCTGTTTCCATTTTTGAGTGGTTCTGGTCAAATCAACTAATCATTTCATCATTTTCTATGTTCTTATGTATTTTGGATTTTATGCTAATGTGTTTTGGAAAATGTATCATTTTTTAAATGTATATTGAGGCATGAAAACATTCGTGGTAATTCTTTTCTATTACACATTGTTTTAGGCAAAGACTTCTGCTTCCTTTCCTCCCCCACCCACTGGGATATATGGATCTTACAGATGAGAAAAGAGCATTGCTTCCCCTGTATTCTTCCTGCAGAGCCATGAAACAAGTCTACTTACCTCCCTAGTATTGTAAGAATAAGGCATACCATGATAGAAATTGGGGAAATTCAGAAAAGTTTAAAAAGGAAAGTTAATCTTTCCACATCTCCTATATCTAGCAATAACCATTGTTCACATTTTTGGTGCATTTCCTTCTCCAGATTTTCACTTCATTAAAAATCATAGACTTGTCATATTGGGAATGCATAACTCTATGCATTTATTTAAATAAGTCATTTTTCTGTTTATAAATTATATGCACATTTTAGAAATATTCAAAAAATAAAGAAAATTTATAAAGTAGAAACTTTTAAGAGTCATTCGGACTCCTGTATCCTGAATATGCAACTTTCACTTGCATATTCATTTACTTTTTAAAAACTGAATTTGTATCCTAATTATTTTTAAGCACACCTATAAAGACATTGTCTCAGAACCTAGGTGAAAGAGCACTCAATGAAAAGCTAATGATTCAGGTCATTCAGTATGAGCTTGGAAGATATGAAAAATTATTACTCAAGTTCTTGAGCAATAAATAAATAAATACATACTATGTTCTTCTATGTAGCTCTTCCTTTTAGAAAGAAAAATGTACTTCTTATAAAGTACTTCTGGATATTGTCCCAAATGTGTTTAAATAGTTAAACCACTCTTAGTAAAGTGGTAGAAAGAGTAACAGTGCTAATTGTCTTAAGTGCCCAACTAAAATGTTGTCAGCTTGGGTCAATACACATGGCTCTAGGTGAGGCCAGATCAGGAAATGGCCTAGTACCTGGAAGCTTTAGGGGCTTCACTTTGCCCCTGTGCTGCACAGGGTGCCTCAGTACACTTAATCCTGTTGGATTACTGAAACTGGGCCTGGGACAACTCATGGATCCTGCATATCGTGATCTCTGTATTCTTTAAATTCTAATTTCTACTCATCCATGGTAGCCTAGAAATTTAATTGCAGAGACAGAAGACACAGAGGAAAAATGCCATGTAGGAAGCAGAAATTACAGTAACACTTCTATAAGCCAAGGAGCACCAAGGATTGCTGCCAGCCAGCAGAACCTAGGAAGAGGCAAGGAAGGATACTCTTCTAGAACCTTCAGAGACCATGGGCCTGCCAACACCTTCAATTTAGATTTCCACCTTCTAGAGCTATGAGAGACTCAGTTTCTGCTTTAAGCCAACCTATGTGTGTGTGTGGTCATTTGTTACCACAGTCCCAGAAACCTAATCTACTTCCCTAAATACTGGTTACTTATTTTCTCAACTCTCTCATCTGATGCTTTCTAAGCTTTCTTTTTTTTTTTTAAATTTATATATTTATTTTTGCATTACAATTCTTAATACACCATTATACCATAATTTATCATATCACTGATTATATATAAGGTATGTTGACACCAAATTCACATCTTCATACATGTATTTTGTATAATGATGAGGGTCTCCTTTCATCTAAGCTTTCTTAATGGAGGATAATATTTTTTGAGCATATTCTTTTCTTGTAAGTATCTGTAGACAGTTTCACAGTTTTCTATCATTTAGTTATATATAAAAAACGGTATGGTTATCCTGATTTTTTTCCCATAAATTCTTTATTTTGCATTCCACCACCCCTGCCCCCACAGCTTCTTTTTTTGTGCAGGGGTTGCCTTATAAATAATTTCTATCTAGATAAGGGTTATTTCTTTGTTTTCAGAAATATGTAAACTCTTGTTTTATTCATGCTATTTTCCCACCAAAGCAAGTAAGTCTCCCTCTTTTTCTTTCTCTCTGTATGTATATATTTAAAAAAAAGTTTCTGTAATTCTTCGATTTAATCATAGTTCTCAAATTTTCCTATTTGTCATCTGTTCCCAGCTTTTGCAATCTTTGTTAATGTTTTTCATTGTATCTACCTTTGATAGTTCAAATTTGTTTTTTTCTACCTAACATAGTACTTTTATTGCAGCTTTCTTGTTTTTTATAGCATTTTAATTTTCCTTGCTGTTCTTATCTTTTCACTTTTAATCTTATCCTGCTGTGTTTTCCTTTTAGCCAGTTTTCCTTTTAAAGGTTCCTTTTACTGTTCCAAGAGGACATATGATCTTCAATGCTATTGAGATGCTGACATTTATTGAAAATTTCTTGTTTCCAGTTTCTCGAAATTTACCTGTTGTTTGCACATTCTTAAGTGACAGGAACTTTATTTAGACCTATTGTTTGCTAACTACTGGAATGTGAGGACTGATACTTAGACTATTATTCAAACATTTGGGTGTTAATGAAATCATTTCCTGAGTATTATTGCTAGAAATCAATTTTATGTGTACATCTGCCAGCTCAGTTCTTAGTTTTTATATAATGTAAATCTATTTGCTTGAGATGGAATCTTGAACCTGTATCACTACTTGACTTCCTGGTATACAGAGAATAATAAATAAAATATTAAACAAACCATTTCCAAGATTATTTTTATCTTTATTTACAGTATGTTATGAAAGATGATTTTGTTAAAGCTCCATTGTCAGTCCTCTCCTACTTTATAATAAATTGCTTAGTTTGTAATTTCTAAACGATGTAGGACAAGCAGCATTTGGCTAAGGTGGTGAGCTGGAGGGCTAGCTCCAAGTCAGCCTCCCTGGAATGTGGGGGGTTGGTCAGTTTTGTTTGCTCTGAAGAGTACAGACCCTGTGAAGGTGGGAAAAGGTTTTTAGACCTTTTTGTTACAATCAAGCAGGTCACTCTCTTTCCCTTGGTGAAACATAGTTAAACCTTGAAGTATGGGTTCAACTCCATTCCATCAAACTTGCATTTAGTTGGAATTCATTAAAGAGTCTGGCAGTAGCCCTGTGTGGGTCCAGATTTTTGGCATTGGGAGTTGTGTTTCTGTCTTTTTCATTCATAGATACTTTAATAAATATGTGGGAGAAGTTGTGTGGGGTACTATCCTCCAAATAGCTTCTTAACATTTTAACTCTTTGTATTTCTACTTTTAGATTATTTGTTGACCTGTAAGTTAGGGTGGTGTCTCCTTTTAATCGTATTTTCCTTAGCTCTAAATGGAATTTTAAATTTAGATGTATATGGTTAACATGGATTAATAGTAATAGTTCAGATAATTTGATAAGATTTTTTTAGTAAAAGAGTATTTTCTTATATTCATGAATGATTTCTTCCATGCATTTGACATATTCATAGTATTTTAAATGGTGCTTTTCTTGCTATTTGTATATTTCCCTATCCTTTATCTGTAGGCATTATTTAAATACCTGAGCCAAAATAGTATTAGGGATTTATCTAGGAAATCGAGTTGGTGGCTGCCCATCAACTCTACTGCTGTCCTTGGAATAAAGTAGATTGGACCTCACTTCTGACTTTTTTTTCACATAAGGTCTAAGGCATGATACTAGTTGTCAGTGTGTTGGTAGGGTAGACCTTCTCAGCCCCAAGCTAACTGTGGGATATATAGAGGCCAGTGATTTTGGTTGAAAGACAGCTGTATGTCAGCTTAAGTACAGAAACCTTGTGCCTTGCTTACTCCTTTTTTAAAGAAAAAATTTTTAGTTATGGTTAAAGACATAATGTAGAATTTACCACATTAGCCATCTTAAAGTGTACAATAATGCTAACTATATTCACAATACTGTTGTCTTTTTGTTATGGCTTTTACCTTTTGTCCTACTCACTGAAGAGAGTTCAGGCTCTGATAACTGAGCTGATGAACTGTGGTTTTTGAAACAATCCAACTTCTCCTTAAAAGAAGTGTAAATGAAGCCACAAAAGCCCAACTGAGAAAAAGACTAACATTAAACTGGTAGGAGAGGTGGGAGGGAAAGGGAGAGAGAAGGGAAATTGCATGGAAATGGAAGGAGACCCTCATTGTTATACAAAATTACATATAAGAGGATGTGAGGGGAAAGGGAAAAAAAAAACAAGGGAGAGAAATGAATTACAGTAGATGGGGTAGAGAGAGAAGATGGGAGGGGAGGGGAGGAGGGATAGTAGAGAATAGGAAAGATAGCAGAATACAACAGTCACTAGTATGGCAATATGTAAAAATGTGGATGTGTAACCTATGTGATTCTGCAATCTGTATACGGGGTAAAAATGGGAGTTCATAACCCACTTGAATCAAATGTATGAAATATGATATGTCAAGAGCTTTGTAATGTTTTGAACAACCAATAATAAAAAAAAAATGAATTAACAGGTAAAAAAAAAAAAACAGACTGTGAGGGGTAAAATAAGACTAAAGTAAACCTATAATGAGCTGTGGGCATAAGGGGTGTTTTGCATAAGAATCACATGGTTAGACCTGAGTCAGTTGAGTAGGAGGAGTGTATTCTGAGATAGCATTTGAAAAAGTAAAAAAAGAAAAAAGAAAAAAAAAAAAAACTGGTAAAGTCTTAAAGTTCTATTTAAGATCAAAAGGGAGAAAAGTTGTAAAAGACCAGGATTCTCAACATTGAATATTAATGAGGAAACATCAAAACAATGGGATGGTATTTTCCTTCTTAAGATTATTCTGCATAACTGTCACTTTCAAATGTAAAATTTGTTAATGGCATGTATGCTTAAATACTTTGCTATTTTTATTTTTTTTCAATGTCAAATGGAAAATGAATGATCATGTATCCAATTAAATATATTTTCATATAGGAAACATAAAGACCTTGTCATAGAACATATCAAAAATATCTGCAGTGCAGGGTAAAGTTTTGGTGATTTTGCAGTTTTCTTGAAAGTTTAAAGGCAAACCAAAATTATCACGCAAAAAATCCTTGGTCAATGAAGCTTTCATAAAAAGGAGAGTAAATAACCTTTGCATTTTCTTATTCCAAATAAACAATGCATGCTTCAAAGGAAAAAAAAAAAAAAAAGCCCAACTAAGACAGGATGGAAGCAGAGAGGAGGGAAGAAGAATAAAGCTCAGGTTAGAAATGGCCCTTCAGCAGCAGCAGCAGTATTAGCCAATATCTCATTTTCTTGATTTTAATACACTAAGAAGTATAAGATTGGTGGGGATGTGGAGGAGGAAAAAAGGAAAGAGAAATACCACCTTCAACGTACACAGCTATCTTAAGATAACTATTTTTTTTAAGATATGTTAAAATGTGAGAAAATCTGTACCATAGAATCTTAAGAAATATGAGAAACTGTCCCCATGTGGATAATGAAGCAGTGAAAGTGTCTGAGTTTCGAGAAAGCTGGTGACCAAAGTTGAACAGCGCCACAGCCCAGGCCTCTAGAAAGGTCTCATCATCTGCCCTCAGTTAGCTCTGCCACCTTCATACTCCACGCACTCTTCAACTCTCTGCCCATCTCTTGTGTCCAGAATCAGTAATGCTCATTGATTCTAGATAATAACTTTTTTTTCTATAAAAGATGTTTTGAACTGGGTTGTTTTGATTTCCTACCATTATGGATTGTTGACAGCAACTGACATTCTAACAAATGTACCCCGTGGAAACATGTTCTTAGTAATAATGACAGAATAGCCAACAAAATGTTACATATGTGAACTACTAACCTTTGTGTTTACTATGAGCAAATGAGCAGTATGTGGACATTTGAAATAAATATCTGTTTAAAATTCTGTCATGTGAGGTTAGTTGTTCAATTCGGTGGTCCATTTTGTTTTTGTTCCCCTGAGGAAAGTGCCTTATAATGGCATCACCAATTGTTCATCAATCTCCTTTCCATTATGTAAAGCCTGTCTGTGTCCACCCTCTGTCAATCTCAAGTTTATCATGACATATATACATGGAAAGGACTGTTACCTTTCCTGGAAGGAGAGTAAGCCATAAATATGAAAGAGGTCTAAAGAGCCTAACATAAATCACTAAGAAAAATCTGTAGCAGACTGAGCATATAAAAATCACTGTGAATTATAAATAATACAGTGAGGCTATAGAAATCATTTTATATGAAAGCAGAAATATATTTCTACTTGCTACAGTAAGGCTGAATGATTTTAATATTATTGGTTGACCAGATTTCACATAGAATACAGTAGAGTTTTCAATAAAAATTCTTGAAGATAATTGATGGTATGCATAATTGATACTTGCTAGTAAAGATTACATTTGCTTTATATTCATATTAATGTAAACAACAGAAATCTTTATATTTTCCTGTTTATATTTGTGTTCGGATAATAGCATACAGAGTTTTCATTCTTTAAGAATGAAAATCTGGATTTAAAATTTCAAACATTGTAATTTTACTTGAGAAGAGGTCATTTTTCTTATATTAACTTTTTTGAAACTTATAATGTATGCAGATAATTTACTTATCTTTTTGTGTTATTATATAATAATATTTTCTAAGGAAAATTAATTATAAATAGATGTGAGTAAACTTTTAACTATGTATAAAGAGAATATTCTTTATAATAAAGGTATTATCTCTTGAATAATGATTTCTGTTTTAGCAACAGGTCATTCCTTGCTGAAGAAGTTTTGTGTATAACTCTTTTTTTTTAAACTTCTATTTTATTTATTTTATTATTATTATTGTTAATTTTTATGTGGTGCTGAGGATCAAATCCAGGGCCTCACTTGTGCTAGGCAAGTGCTCTACCACTGAGCCACAACCCCAGCCCTGTGTATAATAACTCTTATACAGTTAAGGAGTTATATTATCTGTTAAGTGTATAACTTTATTTTCAAATAGGATGGTCTTTCTTTTTTATAAAAAGTGCTATGGAGCTAAATAACTTTAATAGTTGGTAATAGGTTATACAGAAAAGTTGTAGGGCACAGTACTTGTTGTTAAATTGTTTCCTTGATGAGATCAAACTAATATCGTTTTGAACAGCATTGGCATTTCAAGACAATATATGATTAAGTTTTAAATTCTGTAATTCAGCCCACTTTTAAATGTCAGTCTTAAAGAAAGCTGGAGACAGGCTACCATTGCATTTTTACCCCTATTCACACATACCAACCAGGAACATTCTAAATGTTCAGTTCCCAGTAGATTAGGGACTGTTTTCCTCAATTGATTTCTAACAGGAAATTTCTTCCATACTTAAGCACATTTTGTTTTGTGTCATGCTTTCAATTCTCCAAAACAATCATCATTTTTTTGAGGAGTTACTTTGATTTGTTTTTAAGCTGAAGATTACAAGCATAAAATTCCTTCTCTGCTAAGGGAATAATATATTTCTAAGTTAGAAATTTGAGATTATTATTTAAGTATTATTTTATTATCAACTTTCACCTCTTCTGACAAAGCTTAGGAATACTACCATCTAGATTCCTATGAATGCTTTTTGGTTAAAAGTATCATGACTGACACATGAGAAAAAAGAATTTTTATTTTTTAAATTTATTACCTATAGAAACACATTATCATACTGACTTCTAGGCTTCATTGAAAACTGTTCCAGGGTTGATAAATCTGAAAATTCAAGTGATAGGTATAGGAATAAACTGCTATTACTGAACAAGACTGAGCTCTTGGTTGTCTGAATGGACAAATGCTGACTGCAGCTTTAAGACTGCCTGTATAATATACATAACTGGAAATCCATAGATTTATGGTTTAAAGGTGCTTTTATTTTGAGTTAAAAATTGAATGATCTATCTTGATCCCAGTGATGTTTTAAACATTAAATGTAGCAGAATTTTATGCAACTCAAGCAATGTAGCGCTTTCCTTGTCTATCATATCCCAAATCATAAACTTATATTATTCATCAATTTGAGAATTATTGATTATAATAGATTTAACTTCTGCTAATATAAATTCTCAGAAATAAATTATGTAAGCAGTGTGTTTCCTTTTATCTTGGGCCAAACAAGAATGTCTTTGGGTGATACCTTATGTTCTATAATCTACCTGGCACATTCTGCCTTTATCCATGTAATTTATTGTTTAAAGATAAATACATTTTTTATCAGTTCAAAGGAATGAATCCACTCCTTCCCATTTTATGCATTGTCATTGGTGATTGTAATTACTTCTTGTATGTTATTACAATTGAATTATAGAATCACTCTAATTATATGGGTCACCAGATTATACAGGGGCCAACAGGTGGCTAAAAAATGTTTGGATTATTTTTTTTTGGTTCAGAATAAAAAATAGCTGCACCAAGGCCAATAAAATAGGCAATAATTATTATATCTTCAGAGTGTGAAAGTGTGTTACTGGCAGGGCTAATAAAATTGCCTTTATGGAGCAGACAATAATAATTAATATTCATATGATCATATAATCAAATATGCTTAGGGAGAGGAACTTCAGATGAAGCTACTCAGAAAGGCTGGATAATAACAGAAAATAGTACACAGATTGTATACTATTGAATTCTTGTCTGCTGTGTGAGAAAACTTAGAACATATCATAAATTGAGCTCCATAAGCTCTGCTGAATGGCACAGATAATCATCTTGAACTTAATAGGAACCTTCCCAGCTTCCCAGAACTTGAGATAAGTCTGTTGCTGCTCCCAGTGTGGGATCAGGTATCATAGAGCCCAGGATGAAGGGCATGATAGCTAGGTTAGGGAACTGAGTCAACTCCACCTAGCACCTAGGAGATAAATGAAAGTCTTTAAGATAGTGTTTAGCTCATAAGAAATACTCAAATACTATTTAAATCAATCAAGGAAATAAAAGGAATGGGCCACAGAACATGGGGAACAGAAATAAGCGCCTCATTAGTGACTGGAATCTGCTGGCTGGATGGTATTTTTGAGTGTAGACTTTTCTGTGTGCTTATTATATTTTTAACATTATTTTTTTTTTCTGTAGGACTATTTGTATAGCCAGCAGAGAAGCTAAATATTATAGTTGACAGTACTAGGAGAGACTGGAGATTCTGAGAGCTCCATATTCGTCTGTGTATGTACAGCACCTCAGTGCCTTGCAGTCAGCGCATGCTAGCTGCATGAACAGAAACTTTCGAAAAAGGTTGATATCTGTGTTCGGCCCCTTAAGGTGACTGAATTTGATTTAGCAGAGATAAATGAAAGAGCTCTCCAAATTAGTAGGTCACTGTGAATAAAGGCACAGATGATGGAATGAGCTTATTTGACTTTGTGGGACACTGGTGAAGTCAGTCTGATTAGAATCCTGAGGTAGATATTGTTGTAATAGTTGGTAAAAGGTTGTTTTTAAAGATGGTTTCCTAGGAATTTTGTTTTTATTGAAGCCCTGTCCTGATTATATATCTTATTGGATAAACTATCTTTTGGAGAACAGTGTACTAAATGAATGAGATCAGGCTTGTGGGTAAACATCATTAATTCAGTTATTATTAATAGAAAATGCATAAAAGAGACAGACACACTTAGGGCAAGCTTTGGGGAATAAAAAGGAGAATGTGATACTTTTCTCCTAAAAATCCTGTTTTATAGACTACTGTCATATCTTCAGGTCAGTATCCTTACTCTGCGGTTATTCCCAAAAAGGTCCAGCAAGAAGCCAGGTTAGTAGCTCAGAACACCCATCTCCTTACAGTTTAGAGCTCAGTGTATTGAGTGGGATCATTTTCTCATCCAGATTGCTTGTCAACCTCTTATTGATAATTGTTGGATTGAATCAAACGTAAAGCTCCCTAATTCTCTTCTTCGGAAGAGGAAACCCTTGTCCTTTAAAGTTGGCCTATCCCATGTTCTTGAGAGGTCTTTACTGTTTCTCCTAAAAGAACCTCATAATTTAGCTGAGGCATTTTCAATAAATGATTATTTAATAATTTTTCTCTGCTCCTCTGATTCCTCCTTTTATTTTCCTGCTAAACTAGATAATTACTATATTACGTCTTTTTTTTTTTTGGGTACCAGAGATTGAACCTAGGGGTGCTTTACCACTGAGCTGTATCACCAGTCCTTTGTATTTTTGAGTTTGAAACAGGGTCTTGTCAAATTTCTTAGGGTCTCACTAAATTTCGGAAGCTGGTCTTGCACTTGCAGTCCTCTTATCTCAGCTTCCTGAGTTCCTGGAATAACAGGTGTGTGCCACGACACCCAGCTTATTATATTACTATTTCACTTATGGATTTCTCTAGAATTCAAGTGCTTTGGTTTGTTCTATGGCCAAATTTAATGGCAATGATAATAATAATTTTTTTATTGGTTGTTCAAAACATTACAAAGCTCTTGACATATCATATTTCATAATTAGATTCAAGTGGGTTATGAACTCCCATTTTTACCCCAAATACAGATTGCAGAATCACATTGGTTACACATCCACCTTTTTACATAATGCCATACTAGTAACTGTTGTATTCTGCTACCTTTCCTATCCTCTATTATCCCCCCTCCCCTCCCCTCCCATCTTCTCTCTCTACCCCATCTACTGTAATTCATTTCTCTCCTTGTTTTTTTCCCATTCCCCTCACAACCTCTTATATGTAATTTTGTATAACAATGAGGAGTAGCTGTATCTCCACTAGTAATTCTGTTTACATGGAATAGTAATGCTGAGAATCCATATTTTCTTTTTTTAGAAAAGTGTGTTGTAGGTACCGTATATTGGGTAACCACAGAATTTTATTCAGACTTTGAGAAAGAGGAGAGAATTAGAAGTATAATCAGAGATAGAAAGTAGTCTTTCAGAAGGACTTTAAAAAAGATAAATGTGTACTTGTGTTAAAGAATAATTACTCTTTTTTTAGAGAGAGAGAGAGAGAGAGAGAGAGAGAGAAAATTTTTTAATATTTATTTTTCAGTTCTCTGCGGATACAACATCTTTGTTTGTATGTGGTGCTGAGGGTCGAACCCGGGCTGCACGCATGCCAGGCAAGCACGCTACCGCTTGAGCCACATCCCCAGCCCCGAATAATTACTCTTATTGGTTGGATGATACCAGTCATTTTCTGATTTTGAGTTCTATATTATTTTGTCTAGAGCATGACATAAGTATTTATCTTGTTCATTTTTGCACTCCATGGTGGTTGTACCTAGCTCCTCTTAAGCTGGAGAATCTGAGTGTTAGAGCTGGAAGGAGGACCTGACTCTGGGGTTTAGGATTGTCATTTATCCTATTGCAAAAAACAAGCCCTCACAAATTTTGTGAAGTGCACTCCAAAGACATGGTTTGGCTTTCAACTTGATGACACTATAATTGATCAAATATATTCTTTCCAGGAATCATAAATTCTTATTGGAGTTTGAGGAGATGTCATGTTCATTTGTCAACATGTCACTCCAGGGACACAGGTGCAGCAAATTTATGGAGGAAGCACCTCGTGTTTCTCCAGAGCCACATAAATATGAAATAGAATTGATTGAAAACGTGTGGCTTTAGATTACTCCTCAGATGGAGAGCAATTAAGATCTTTTTGCAGAAGGCATTCCACTGTGATTCTCAGGTTTTGTTGTAGCAAAGGCAGGGATCAGGTGTGAGGGGACACCAGAGAGAATTTTGGAGGCCTGCAGATGTCGTCTCAGAAAAGAACACTGAGATATTTCTTCTCTGGCAGAGGAAATATTATACATTTTTAGTCAAGTGCATGATTAACTTTGACATTTGGAAATGGAACTTCACGTAAAAATAAGCATGGTACTTCTGCATGTTTAATTAAGATGTTTAGTTCCTGTCAAGGCTGATAGTTTTTTTTTTTTTTTTTTTTTTTTAATTTCCCCCGTGAAGGGCAATATATTCTCAACTTTTGAAATTTCAGAAACCTGTACTTAACCTTTAATCGTCATTCCGTTTACATGGAAATCTGATTAACAATTTTAAAGTTCATGAGCTCCTGGTAAATGCAATTAAGACCTTTTTGGAGTTTGTTATTAAGAACTGGCATTTAAAGATGACTAGGGCCTGGCCACTGTTGCTGTCTCCTCTATAGCAGGATGTCTTAAGCAATTAGCAGAGAACATGGGGTACATGAATTATACTGTATTGCTTCTGCATTAACATGGTTGGTATTTAAATAGCATGCTATCTTTTTCTTTTCTATGACTTGCTTTATGGTATGAGCTTGTTACTGAGTGGTAGAATAGTGCCAAGGATAATTAGGTCTAGCTCTGGCAGTTTTCATAAGTACAGGAGTTCGGCACAGTTCTTCCCTCCCCCTTGCTGTTCTCAAGTCATGTTTACAAACATTCACTCTATGTCGTGTGGAGTCAGGTTAATCATCCTACTTCATCGAATTTATTCCCTCTCTCTACAGGGTGTGGTAGTCTTTTTGAGAATTAAAATTGAAAGATGTAGTCATTGCAAACAGAAATAATTAGGTATACAACTGTTTTCCAAACTCTTAGGCGTTTCAGTTCTTCAACCTTGGGTCATGGGGGCAGAAGAGGAGAGTTACATCTGTTGAGCAGACACATGTACTCTTGAGAGCTAAATAAGCTAGGCTTCAGTATTTTGGAAGTAACTGATGTATCAAAAAATGGGGAGCTAAAGAGTAGATCAGACTATAGAATTGAGATAACATACCTGGAGGTGGGAGGTTGCGAAGGCAGGTGAGTCTTCTGAGATTATGTGGGTAACAGGCATACCAGGAGGCCAAAGACAGACAAGGTCACTAAAATCAAACCCAATGAGACAGGATGATAGTGTTCCCGGCTCTGAAAATAATATTAGGGGCTCTCTTAGAGGACAAGGGACAAATTCTAAGAGGTAAGGAACAACACAACATAGACTAATCACTGAAGTGACTATTGTTACCTTCACTAGTATAGTAAAAATCACTTCCTGAGGTGGAGATGTTAAATGGCAACTAGACATTACATGAAGTGGCATGACACAGAAGAGCACAGACACAACTAAAACACACCTCTATGTGCCATGACATCAGAGACTGGGTCCCTTCTACTCCACAGATGCCATAAAAGCTGTACACCTTTGTCCTTTAAGTCACCCCCTGATTTCTGGCCCAATGTGCTGCTTCTTTTGGACTCGAGCATAAGAATAGTCTTGCTCCTATGCAGCCAATGTGTTTTTCTGTTTCTTCAGATAAAGAGCACAAGAACCCATGGAGTTGGTAATAATGTAATTTGCAGGTTGAGATGTGTGATGATGTATGGGAAATAGGGGACAAATAATGGAAAGCAGAAAGGATCTTATTGATCATAAGCTGCCACTTAATGATAGAATTAAGCTCTCTATTTGATGGATTCATATATTGCATTCCTTAGGTACTATATGTGTGCAGGACCCTGCTTAATTCACATTTAGAGAGATGACAAGAGAAAAACAATGAAACAAAGCATCAACAGAGGCAAATCAATGAAGTACATTGTGTGTAACTATGCTCTTCAAGAATACTTGAATCTTTACATGTTTCTGTACTGTGAAATTTTTATGAGCATAAATTGCTTTTAAATGAATGTTCAAAGGGAAGAAATGTTTGGAAAATATAAAGTAAAATAGGAAAACCACTCTAAAAGAGTTATATTTTATGTCAATACCAATGGAGTAGTTCTCTACTTTGGGACTCTAGTTTCTGTATTTACTATGAACTTATTTAAATCAGCAATATAGTTCATTTGATTAAACTTTTAAATTGTAATCTAACCTCATGCATAGTAGATAGACAAAATGGTTTAATCCAATGTGTAGATTTAACACATAATACTTTGGCAAAAATAGCGTATAATAACTACAGAATCTATTGTGGAATGGACATTTCTTTTCTGACAACAAAACTGATATAGTAGAATTTCTTTTGTTGTTGATAAGTATTTTTATCAGTTTAACATCTTATTCAAGGGATATATACATATCATCACTTTTAGCTAGCAGAATTTGTTTAGAGACAGAATCTTTCTTTTAGAACCAAGAATTGACAAACTACAGAAATAGTGGTATGCTTTCAGTTATAGAGGATTTTAATACAGTAATCAGTTTGACATGAAATAGTGGTAATATAGAGGAACATTAGACAAAGTATCTTCTCATCATATTACATTGGGAAGTTAAGCATTATTGCTCAACTTATACAGGGCAAGTTAAATATCTAGCCATATATGATTAATTTCCATATTTAGGTAATCATCTGTGTGTATTGTAAATATTTAAAGGATGACTTTAGTTAGGGTGATCAGAGAAGGTTTTGTGTATGAGTCATAATTAATCTAGCCCTTGAAGGAAGGCTAGGACTTGGGCATCTATTTAGGGATAACATGCATATACTCAGAATAAAGAGCTAAATTTACTAAATTTTGTCAGACCCAGAACAGCCTGATTCTGATGAATTCAGTTGAGATTTCTTATAGACTCCTTATGAAAGGAACCACTTTATTTATCTCTGTATCTTGATGCTTTATATCCTTTGTGCCTTCAAACCCTGTTTACATCCCAGTCTTCACAATGTCCCCATCAAATCCCATTGGAAAGGTACCTAACACAGTTCCTGGCACTCAGTAGGTACATGCAAATATTAATTGAATATGTATCTGCTCTTGTTATTTCTGAAGATATCATTTTGAATGAATTACAAGTAAATATTTTTATGTGTATCTATATTCACATATTACAGATAACCAATATAAAAATGTCTTTAGGAAGAACTGCTAATTGAAAATGCTGAATCTTAACCACTTAATTGAATAAACTGCCTCCAGAGAGTAATTTGGGTCTTTTCCAAGATGTATTAACTCTTTCAGGTCATTAGGGTAGCACTTACCTCACTGGAGCAGAAATTTAATAAACGGTATTCCTGTGATGTGAGTCAATTAATGAACCTCAAAAAGCCTGAAGTTTCACCATGGGTTTTGTAGTTACACTCTGAGGAGCTCATCTGTGAATGTGAAACATCAGTAAGTAGCTGCCCTTTAGACCATCTTACTTTTAATTTAGATAACTTACCACCTACTTTGTTTAAGATACTGTGTTACATGTTGACAGAGATATAAAGAGGAGGCATGGCCTGAACTAAGAGGCAGCAGATAAGGCAATTAGCTACAAGATGAAATTCTTGGGAAACCAAACTGCTGTTTAATTGACAATGTAACGAAGGAAGGCAGGAATCATGACTTATTCATACAATATTCACATTTGTGTTTGTATGTATATATTCAAATATATGTACAAATATGAGCAAGTATGTATAAATATATGGGAATTCTGGACTACATTAATCAGAAGCATTTTTTAAAACAATTTTCACATGTGTGCCATATCCCCCTACAAGAATATGATTTACTGAAGTCTGATATTTGATGTAAAGTGACCGTGTTAAGGATTCTAACTGAATTCATCAGAATAAGGCTGCTCTGGGTTTAACTGAATTTAGTAAGATGCTCTTTATTCTGAGTATATGTATTTTATTCCTAACTAGATACCTAAATCCTAGTCTTCCTTCAAGGACCAGATTA